>NW_021135454.1:0-1437 GCF_004193835.3 Ostrinia furnacalis | reverse complement strand
CTCGTCGGATGTCGTCATACTTGTCTTCTATTTCGACAAATATGTTGTAGTATTTGTCGTTAGAGCCCTTGTACTTAGCTTCCAATTCCCAATGTAGTTTGTCAATGTCTTGCCACTTAGATTTTAGTATAGAGAGATGGTCTTGAAGCTCCCACTTCTCGGTGATAGTTTTGAGGTCAATTTTGGACATAGCACGGTCAAGAGCCTTGAAGTTACACATTTGTTTTTCCAGCAGTGAGTTTGATGATGAAGTTTCATCCGAGCTGTCCTCCAGCATTCCTGATAGGTCGAATTCCAGAGACTTGGGCTCAGATAGTTATTTCAGTAAGCTCTCCATGCTTGTTCTAGTAGTTTCGTAAAGTTGTTTCGTATTTTCATAGATGTTTTCGGTGAAGTAGTTGATGTTCTTGTCTTCGAACGTTTCTAGTAGTTTTTTATGTCGTGCACTAAAGTCGCTCCACTGTGCCTCGAGAGACTCCAGTCGTTTAAGTAAGTATTCTTGGTTTTTTCGGTTTTCGCTGTCTTTCTTGTAGTTAGAGCAGAGAGTTTTGATGTTGTTGAAACACTGTTGTTGTAGTTCCAACATGATGTTGTTGAAGTAGTTGATTGTAGTTGTAGAAGTTGGATGAAGTTTCGTAAGTAGTTCGTAGCTTAGTGATCTGGCACGTAGTTGACGGTGGCAGATGAAGCTTAAGCGAAGGACCATTAAATGTATGGTTTGTAGGGCCATACATTTATCTAAGTAGAGTTGAAGTTAGTTGAAGTAGAGTTGAAGAGCACGTCGAGAAGAAAAGATCTCCAAAGTTTAAAGTTTATATTGTAGTAAAATACTGACAGAGTGATCGTGGCAAATCTTTTCTTGAGTAGTAGTGTTACGTAGGATGGTTGTTGACGTACTGAGTTATAATAAAGAAAAATACTTAAAATAGTAACTAACGCGCGCCCAAAAAGTAGGACGCAAACGTAAGCGTAAAAGTAAGTGCAATGTACGATGGCTTGCCCGTACACCTACATGGCCAACATACCTTTCAGCATCTTTGGGAAGCGAAAAAAAAAAGATAAATCCGGTATTACTTTTCGAATTTAAACACCCGAACGCCGCACAATATTTCTTTCTCTTTATGTCCATTTTTAAATAATACTTCGATCATAAAATTATAATCATACTACAACGCACGCCAGCGTCCTGACGAGCGCGCGCGTGACAATCGACTGATATAATACCCGCCGGCCGGGGCGCTTCGCTGTAGGTAATTATCGGATGTACCGCGCGGAGTGAGCCAGGCCTGGTAATGCCAAGAAGGCAAGCTCTTAATGTGGGTAGTTTCGTACAAACGCAACATTTTTCTGTATGAGCTCATTATGTTCTGTTTTTACGGCTTTTAAAAATGGCCGAAAAGAAGATACTTAACTCGTAAAAGTGAATAATATTACATT
>NW_021135453.1:0-989 GCF_004193835.3 Ostrinia furnacalis | reverse complement strand
TACCGGAAAACCGAAAAAGCGCCCCTTTCGGGGGCCCCCACCACTTAAGCACAACTCTGTCGAAGTCGAAAACCTAGGAGAGTCTTTATGGGCAACTAATGAAGCCATTAAAGCACTAAAATCTTTAGTAGGAATTGTTTCAGATTTAATTCATTTTTGTGTTTAATTCTACTGGCCTATTAGAGAACATTCCGGTTAAAAAGTTCGTAAAATACCTACTTACTTATTTTTATGATTTAAAGTGATGAAATCGAGTTTTAGATTTTCAAGTGAAAGTAAAGCATAGCCTAATGCAAAATATTTTACGCTCCTATCTAAATTAATCTTTTTTTATTTCGGTCAGACAGGCTTTGGAGCGCGGGGCCCCCAAATTCGCGGGGCCCGTAGCATTTGCTACTCTTGCTACGTGGCTAATCCGGCACTGGTTAGGTTAGAACAGTGACCCTTAATGCGCGAAGGCGAGCGAAGGGTGCCGCGGTAGCGGCCGCCGAGCGCTAGAATCACCTCTATTGTTAATGAATCGTTTGGAAATTTAGATAAAAATAATGAAATAAGGAAATTAATGTAGAACAAATTTTATATTAACTACCCACTAAACAAAATAATAACCACAAGCTAATTTGTATCCATTCTATGCACCAATAAAATTATTTTGTAAATAGTTTATCGTGAAATATTTTTGCCTAATGAAACATTTGGCAAACCATACTTTGCCAAACAATAATTTGCTAAACAATAATATGCCAAAAACAACATTTGCGAATTAGTTTGCAATAAGTTGCTTTGCCAAATAAGAATTTGCCAAATGAAAATTTGCGAAACGTTGTTTGCGATGTGATGATTTGGGAAACGTTTTTTGGCCAAACATTAGTAATCCCATGCAAACGTTCAGTGCCCGGAGCACGAACAAATTATATCGTTCTCGATGTTCTCGATATGGTTTATCCGTTAAGCAACAATCAAAAATCCCTAAGGGATTACGAGTATTA
>NW_021135452.1:0-1781 GCF_004193835.3 Ostrinia furnacalis | reverse complement strand
AGGCCTCCTGGTGAGCTCTCTATGAAGAACTCCGAGCAAGCTCGCCCCCAGGTGACTAAAATGGCGGCAAACGGAAGTAAGTCAAATCAGTTCCTATTAAATAATTGCGGAAATGACGTCATTTAAGGTATAAAATGGTATAAAACTACACCGGAAGTTGACGCATCTCTCTCACCAGATGCTGTGCATCGTCTCTGCTCAATAATACAAGTTTTATTGTTTTGTAAAACTTGTACTATTTTGTAATCAAAAAACAAGGTTTGGTCGATGGCCGCGCGAAAAAAAAAGACGCCAATTTCCGGCATTGTCTTTTGTTTTGGCCAGCAATGGTCGAAGAACCAGGATAGATAACTCCAACGCTCAACTAACTCGGTGTCTGAGGTACGGAAGAGGCCCGGGAAGGGGTTTTGGTGACTGTCAAACATCAATGAGCGAGATTTCAGACCGCTCTGCCGGGAACGTCCCGTAACGGTCGTCCGGTGAAAAAACGGACGCCTAAAGCCTGGTCCGTGAGCACGTAGAATTTTGTCCAATGACTCCAAGCTACCCATCCTTATCGCTCGCGCGTAATTATGTTGCTGTCGCGCTCGCACACTCACTGCGGGCGCCTGTCGCACAGTCGTGACAGCAATATAATTACGCGCGAGCGATAAGGATGGGTAGCTTGGGGTCATTGGACAAAATTCTACGTGCTCACAGACCGGGCTTTACAAACGCCCTATTGTACCATTTCTATTATTTAGCCTAGGCGCAAACCACCAATTTTTTGTCGGGCAGTTAATCAGTATGGGTATGTATGGAAGTGCGCGCATTACACCGATTTGGTATCGGCCTATTCTTCATACAAATTAAAATCTGGCCCAACTGAAAGTCTAGGCTTAATTTGACACAGTCGGAATTTTTGCTTTTTTAATAATAATTTTATTTTAGTTAAATAAGATAATTTTAGCAAGCTATTTCTGAAACCCTTTACTTGTAGGAGCTGCTCGTGCGGCGCGGCGCTGTGGCGCGCCTTCGCGCTGGCGCTGTGCTGTTGCGTCGAGCTGCTGCTGGCGGCGCCGGCGGCGGCTGGTAAGTATTATTTGTACACCGTCAAAGGGCGTAGCAGGATAGTCTTGGAAAAAGTGCCCCAAAGCTTGAAGCTCGAAACTGTGGTCAAACGATACTTTGTATAAAGATAGTATATTGTGCAAAATTTCACCCCTCCAACACCCCCCAGGGAGCCACGCCACCCATCTATACCTAAAACTGTTTTGTTTTTTTTCTCCAAAACTATGTAACTGACGAATTTAAAGTTTTGCACAGGTATAGTTGTGTCTCATAGTAATAATATAAAAAAACAACAGCTCTATAACTACCTACCATGATGGAAAAAAATAAAAAAGAAAAATTGTAACACCCTGTATAATGATTTTCTTTGGTAGTAGACAACATACTATCTTTATACAAAGTATCGTTTGACCACAGTTTCGAGCTTTTCAGGCTTTGGGGGCACTTTTTCCAAGACTATCCTGCTACGCCCTTTTACTGCTTGTTTTCTCGCAGCAGAACTACACTCGTCGTCAAATACATCGCACCTTCCGCGACGAGAACTTTAAAGATTTTCTTCTGGCAAAATCATGGTGCCCCACCAATATTGGTGTTATTTGAAAGCCCAATAAATAATCTTAAAACACATTTAATTTTTTATAAACAATTAACAGGTACCATAAATATGACTTTAAAAAACTTCACTTGGGGCTCACCTCTGGGACCAAGTAGACTAATTTTTGTGGTTATAG
>NW_021135451.1:0-731 GCF_004193835.3 Ostrinia furnacalis | reverse complement strand
TTAGGTACTTGCTTGTACAGGGTGTCCCAAAAACAATGGATAACCCTTCAACCATCAATAGGCCTCGCCATGGTTTCCCTAACGTCCAATTTTGACCCCAGTAAAAATATCACCGTTTTCAAGATTTTTAAGTTTTTGTGCATTTTTAGAAAATTGAAATGAAATTATTTAGGTATAATAATAAATAAATACAAATCAAACGAGCCTAAACTCGAAGGAATCGTTTAATCCCGGAGTTGCTATGGGGCCACTGGCATTCCAGCTCTACCATCAGATCAGCTCCATGTCATCACAATATTGAATTGTCACCCGTATTACATGTATATCCGAAATTTTAACTCAATCAATTGATGAAAAATTTCTAATAAAAAGACAAATACATTTTCAGTTTATTCTTCACTAGCTTTCCGCCCGCGGCTTCGCCCGCGTGGAATTTTGTCTGTCACAGAAAAACTTTATCGCGCGCGTCCCTGTTTCAAAAACCGGGATAAAAACTATCCTATGTTCTTTCCCGGGACTCAAACTATCTCTATGCCAAATTTCATCAACATCGGTTGCGAGGTTTAAGCGGGAAAGCGTAAAAGACAGACAGACAGACAGACAGACAGACAGACAGACAGACAGACAGACAGAGTTACTTTCGCATTTATAATATTAGTTGGGATAAGTGACACAGATAGATTGACAATAGACAAAAGCAGAAACATTTGCTTTTTTAGGCCATAGACAAT
>NW_021135449.1:0-4093 GCF_004193835.3 Ostrinia furnacalis | reverse complement strand
CGAATTAGCAACGTGCAGGGGTCAGGCTATGCTGGTCATATAATTGTATGGTACATTCAAATTATTTTTAACAGATTGATGTTGTTATGATCAGAATTTAGGTAATAAATAGCTTTTGTTTTGGAAAACATGCTCTGATTACATAATTTGTTGGAAATGTAAGAGAAGCTTCAATTACCATTTTTCTTCAAATAAATTGCGTAATGGTAGATACTTCAGGCATTTGATCAATTATTACAATAAAAATATGTAACTTTGCTTTACGCATCTATTTTATTAATCTGACTTACCCAATTTTTCCAGATTATGAAAAAGTCATCAGTCAATGTCCTACACCTGTCACTATACTCCTTTGTATATTGATAGGTACCTCTTTTGTATACCTACTGATGTGATATAGACGATAACACGAGAATACTTTTTTGGTTGAAATTCATTATAACTGTAGGTAATAAGAAGCCGCATTGGTTAGCTTGCTTAGCTAAATTATTTAAAACCGTCACTTCTGATATTTTTTTGCAGAATCATTTACGGTAATTGTAAACTCTTCTTCAAGGCCAGACCGTACATTGTTAATTATTAGTTAACGATACCTACCTTGTGTTATAGAAACTCGTTGTCTACATTATCATGATTTGCAAAATTTCTCCTTCAACCAAGAAGATGCAGGGTGGCGCATCTTTCACTTTTGCATTCATCGGGAATTCTGTAGAGTCACTTTGGGCTGTACTAGACTGCAAATTAAGCTAGGCTATAAAAAAGCTATCGTTTAGATAACAAGGATGTGCGGACGACTATAGCATTATAGAGATACTATGTGCATTCTTATTGTATAGTCGGAAGTGCTAAATCTTTATAATTGGTACTTAGCATTAATTAGGTTGCTCTGCTTAAGTAAAGTAACACCATTATTCTGTTGATTTCGCCTTTAATCTTGTATATTATTTAAAATATAAAAATTAATCGCAAAATTTGTTGGTAAGTGCATAACTCAACAATGCCTGGACTAATTATTAATTCCTTTTTTTTTAATGTTCGTTGAAGTTCAAGGATGGTTTTTACGGCTTGATTTGTAAAATTCAACCCCTAAGGGAGTAAAACAGGGTCCACGCGTACCTACTAAGTCGCGGGCGGCTGCTAGTTCATAATATAAGTTTAGTAACTTCATTGATAAGTCGCTTCATTTCCATGATTTGAACAAGTCCTTAGGCTTACACGCACCTTTGTATTGCGTTTGCGGTTACACCTACCTTCTGTTACTTGCGTACATCAACGTCCTTGCACATTCCATAACACCATCACAAAATACTCCGTGACATATCACCGGTCACAGTTCATCAAGTATCGGGGCGACGCGCGGAATCCGATTGCGATCTGGTATCACGAACTCGATACGCGTCGGCGTGAATTTTGGCCGGCGAACATTTCCGCATGCTCGGATATCGGGTGATCAAGTGACGGCAGGGAGCGGGTAATCTAACTAATCTTTGTAACAGGTTGTTATTTTGAAGATACTGATACTGTTCAGCAATTAAGATACTTTAATACTCGAAGAAACGTACCACATTGTAAACTATTTGTACTGGAGCTGCCTGGATTTGGGTTAGATTTCGATAAAATTTAGCGTTTGATGTATTGTGTTCGTAAAGTTATATCGAAATCCGTACAGCTGTAACTGCATGACGGAATAACTTAATCAAGCTTTTTGTAAAGTTTACTCGTAGTAAAAGATAAAAACATTGCATCTATCAATTCTATTTTTTACGACATAGGTAGGTGTACAGTTAAATCCAGTTTATGACATATTTTCCAGAACTGCCCTATGTTATTGAGTAAATTTTATATACCTAATTGAAAAATCACGTTATTCCTGTGAGACATTAGTGACATTACTTTGTAATGTTATCTTGGTTAATCCTAACTTACAATTAGATTGATGCTGATATACCCTCTTCCTCTCTTCTATTAGTTCATAGAATAATTTATTCTTAAATGCCGTGGACATCGACTACGCAATATATCGTCCACAATGTTCGGTTAATTGATCTGACCGTCTCCCACACTACTCCCGCGCTCGCTCACAGTCTTGTAACTTAGCGACTGCGCACATTNCGCACATTGGGCGACAATCGCGACGACTAGACGCGGCGACAAGACGCCCGCTCCTGTCAACTTCATAGCTTGTCGTCGCTACAAAGTCGCGGAGTCGCAATTAACAAGCGTTCGCGTCTAGTCGCGATTTTCGCCCAGTGTGCGCTGTAGCTTAGTGCAGCAGCCTTGCAACGGCCTTTGCGTGACAACTGGAATACTTTTCATTTTACTATCACTTAGCAGTCATGTAAAGTTTGCATGAAGGATATTAAATACTCTTCTAGTCTATTTTTAATGCATGTTATGGAATGCGTCGCAAATCTGCTGCTAATCAAGTCACTTTTTAAAGACTTTGTAAACCCTTGAAAAAAATACGTAAAGCCGAACATAGAACCTCCTCCTTTTTTGAAGTCAGTTAAAAAAGAGGCTGACAATAGTGACCGAGTTTCTTGCGCTGCTTTTTCACAGCACTGGCCCATTTGTTGTCCCAAAGCAGTTCTGGGGTTAAAATAATACTGGGACGTGTGAAGGAGCTTTTTATAAGCTGACTTGCAAAATAAATTATTGATAAAAAAAAAATATTAAGAATAAAAATGTACATATGTTAAATTTATTGAACCCCATCAAGTTGACTTTAAAAAGTTCTCTTCAGGTATTCAGCTCAAACAGATTTATCCTACCAAAGTGACAAAGTTACATGACTATCAATAAAAAAAACCTCATGGAAAACCTTGTAGAAGCCCGCAGACATATAATTTCACTTGCTATGTGATACCTATGACTATCTATCTAAATATCTACGAACTCATTATTTCTCGTACACCAAACAACCTTGCCAACGGCCTTTGCGTCAACGGCTGCAGTTTTTTTGAGACAGCCCTAATTTTACGTCAAGGCACAATCACTTTAACACCTTTTAACGAGTAGGTATATTTTTAGATTAATATCTTTGCTGATATTAAGATGTTATTTAGTATGAAACCTAGCGTTGTGAGTGGACTTAACAATCTAGAGCAGTGGTTCTTAACCGGTGGTCCGCGGACCACTGGTGGTCCCTGGAGGCATTCCAAGTGGTCCACGAAGACATCATAATATAAACAAGTGACGTGACGTGATGAGTCGAGTCAACACAATGCAAACGGCGCACAGTGGGCGAGAAATCGACCTCCCCTTTCATAGGATCTTGAAAAAAAAAAGTGGTCCCTGACAAGACAGAAATTTATGTAAAATGGTCCCTCGTGATTTAAAGGTTAAGAACCACTGATCTAGAGTCTCTTGCGATAGATTTTCTCCAGGGACTTATCTATACCAGTCTATACTAATATTATAAAAGCGAAAGTAACTCTCTGTCTGTCTGTCTGTCTTGCTTTCACGCCTACACCACTGAACCGATTTTGATGAAATTTGGCAAAGATCTAGTTTGAGTCCCGGGAAAGGACATAGGATAGTTTTCATCCCGGTTTTTAAAAAAACCGGTGGTAAACAGGGACGCGCGCGATAAAGTTTTTCTGTGACAGACAAAATTATACGCGGGCGAAGCCGCGCGCGGAAAGCTAGTCTTTGATATACGATACGAGTATGTACAGACGACTGCAAGTCAAACTAAGCACTGCGTTATGTCTTCGTTCGTTCGTTTCAGCCTAAAGACGTCCACTGCTGGACAAAGGCCTCCCCCAAGGATTTCCACAAAGACCGCTCCTGCGCCGATCGCATCCAGGCACCTCCCGCGACTACACCAGATCGTCGGTCCACGTAGTGGGAGGGAGGCCTGCTCACGCTACATCTTCCGGCTCGTTATGTCTTAAGTACTTGTAATATGGGTGATTTTGAATCAAAACTTTATAGTCTAATGTTGTTGACGGACTGAAGACATGATTAAGATTCTACAGTCTTTGGTTCACAAACTGAAAACCACGCGGGCAGGGCATCAAAATAATACCTTTTAATTAAAAATGTCATTCAATAAGATTTATGACTGTCATAACTCCATCAAATAAAACAG
>NW_021135448.1:0-9379 GCF_004193835.3 Ostrinia furnacalis | reverse complement strand
TTATTGTCCTTGGTTAACAAATGAACAATATTATCAATATAGAAAAAATACGAATATTAACTTGTCATTACAATTGATAATATTGCATTATTCTGCTAAGTTAAACACATTTGCGGTTCTATAATTTGTTAAACCCAATGTTATTAATTTTCCCCATACGCAAAAACTCAACGAGTCACTTGCTAATAGTATATCGTATTCGTAATACTGTCTGCACCTATTGAACTCTTATATTTTGAGTCTACTTTTGTCATTATTATTTTTTTAAACTTAAAAGATTAGTGGATTAGGACTTAGTTAAACTAACGCTGCTTCTTTTGCGGACGACGAAGGCACATCAAGTGAATCATTATGGCATCTAACAGTTGCAATAAGAGCGAATTCGCAACAAAAGTAGTTAGGTTCCTAACTTGTCTGTTTGTTTTGTACGATTACACTCATATTATGTGCTTTCGACTGTTCACTGTATATTAATCAATCCGAATTATTTCTATCACTTACACAATGACATTAACATTTAAGGCAAACAAAAAAACTGATCACCGTTACCAGTTGTCAAACCTTTGTCCAGATATTAATAGTAGCAGCCTATTGTAACCACGGCACGTCTAGCTTAACTCTTGTGTCTAATGCAGTTGAAATAAGAGCTATTTCGGGACAACAATGTAAAGTGTGATATGCTGTCGCTGTATGACCCTAATTTGGATACACAATCGATATTACAATGCATATATGGATGCTGATTCTTCCGGAATCTGATATCCTGGGTGTGGCATAACGTGGACAGTTGTCTAAATTACTTTTTAATAGGCAGGTGGTTCTTTGTAACTGTTTTTTATTATCAATGCCTACGTAATATTTACCAATGCATTTTTTAAAAACAATATTATAGTTGTACAAATTACTGATAGTCCAGTTATCCCCTCGGGCTAAGTTAAATTGTAAGCTTGTGTTATGATTAGGTTCACCACAATAGACTAGCGGCGATGAGGTTCCAAGTCCAACTACCGACCAAGACTTCAGCAAGACTGGACTCAGTAGTTCGATACCAACACTTTGGGCTATTGTCGCCTATAATTTAAATAAATCTGTAATTTCTAAGACTTATCATAATACCTGCTGACTTAACCGGTAAATATGTTTTGGTCATAGAAAATCACAAAGTGATGATCAATATCAAGTTATTGTTGCAAACAAAACTACGATTCGAAACAATCTGCTCCTTGTGTTAGCCAGGCTTGGGCAAACCCGATAAAAATACCACACAAACAATACAAAACTTCAACATTGAAGTGATCTGAGTCACTTAATGTTTTTTGTTACATTTAAGATTGTCTTGAAGCTTTCCAATAATAGTTTTACTCTCAAGTCACGAATGCGTGTCGGATGAGTAACTGCATCTGTTACAAATAGATTATACTGGTTTGCTGAATCATCCCAAATGGTCCAAGTTACTGTCAAAACGGGAGTCGGCCACTACTTTTAAGCAGGGCAGTTAAAAACCGCACTTACGCCCGTATTCACAAACATTACTATGAGGTCTCGTGGACGCACAGGTTGACACACGAACCAATCACAGAGCTCTATTCAACCATTTTGTGCAGCCTACCTACTTCCTAATATTCCCATATCCCACCAGCTAAACACAGGAGTGTCAGGATCTCAGGAGTGACTTGAATTGCTTGACTTAAGGTCCTATGTCCCCTAGATGGGCAGAGGGCGTCCACAACAGTCCTCCATCGCGTTCGGTCTTGAGCTTCGCGTTTGATCTCGCTCCAGGTCTTGCGGATTTTCTTTGCCTCGTCTGCTAACTCAGGAGTGGGTTCACCACAATAGTCCAGTCCAGTGGTCGACAGGGATTGAATGACCTAGCTTTCCTCGGATTTCAAATTGGCAACTTCGTTATGTCAATATTTCTATTATCCATAGGACGCCAATTTGCTGAACATAGGCCTCCCCCAATTCCAATATTTCTATTAAAAGGTAGCTTATATTGCTCCTCAAGATGTTACTTACTTGACTTACTACTATCTTCTTTCCTTTTATTACACTCGACATCAAATAAATCGCACCTCCCGCGACAAGCACTTTCAAACGTATACATCCCCACTTCCCACCAATATTGGCACCATTTAAAAGCCTAGTTCTTAACTTCATTTCATTAAAGGAAAGGTTTTTACCCCAAAAATGTGTCTTTAGAAGGATCCAGAGTCACTTCTTCAAAACATAGGTAGTTACGCTTGAGCCAAATTTTATGGCTATAAAACTGTTAAGTTGGGATTAAATCTGTCAAAGAGGACACGTGTGATCATTATTTGGTTTTATAACCATAAAATTTGGTCTCATTGATCCCAGAGGTGAGCCCAAAGTGAGGTCTTTTTTCAAGTCACATTTATGGTAAATGTTAATCATTATTAAGAAATTAAATGTGTTTTTCTTTAAGGATATTTATTGGGCTTTCAAATAACACCAATATTGTTGGGGCACCATGATTGTGTCAGAAGAAAATCTTTAAAGTTCGCGTCGCGGAAGGTGCGGTTTATTTGATGTTGAGTGTATAAACAGCGGTTTAAGCTTGAAAAGATGCCTACTATAATATGAAGAGTCACTTTCACGTATGATGTAAGGATGAAACGGTAAAGTATTGAAAACGTGTTCACTCTTCCTTTGTAATTCAACCTCGTTCACAGTAACTGTGTCAGTAACAACTTCTTTACAATATTGGTAACTAAATTGACAGCACGAGTTTGTGTCACAACTTGCTGAACTCGCTTGCTTTACAATGTTAAGGTTTCCATATTTAGAATTATGAGGGTTATTTTAAAAATCCATTACTTAAAAGACTATTATTGTAAAATGACGCTGAAAACTCAATGTACCACCATTTTTACCTACTTTACGTACAAAAGAGCAAATAAATAAATAAATTGACTAATAGCTTGACCACTCTAGAGTTATATAATACCGCTCCTGGAGGCTTCCAGGAGTTTTTATTTCATCTTTGATTGACGTTACTTCTTCATTTTTGCGGATATCTACGACTAAAGTTTTAAAACGCCCTTTCCACAATCTGCATTACGCTGTAAACTGAATACAAGAGCGGCACAGCACGGTCGTTCGTTCGTTTCAGCCAAATGACGTCCACTGCTGGACAAAGGCCTCCAAAGATTTCCACAACTCTTTTGGTCAAGTCAAATAAAAGTGCTTTTGGAAGTGGAGGAGAGATGTACATCTTGCATGACCCAAATCAATCTCAAAGGAATCCCTAACTCTTTAGTATGGTACATAACACTATGTCGTGACCCCTTCAGAGGTCAATATTGTCATTAGTCATCTCTCCATCGTGACGAGTCTTTGTGCGTCTACCTTTCTAATTTCGGTCCTAATGATTTTGGTAGCCTTGATTCGATTTGTGGTCCCTTGTTACTCTTATTGGTTGGAGAGAGATGGAAATTGTACTACAATGGCGCATCAACAGTTGCATTACAAATTAGATCGTATTTTGTACGGATTAAGGGCAATCTCAAGGTCGGCTAGTTAAGTCTGTATGCTTTTGTTTTTCTTTGTTTGCATCATGGCATGGTAGAGTTAGCTAGCTTTCGACTAGGTAGTAATGTATGGGAAATGGATAGTTTAGTTCGGTTTTTAATATTGAAATGAGGGGAAATATCGCTGTCTTTGTGATTTCAGATATAAAGGCCTGGTTTCCACCAAAGCGGAGATTGTGTTTCAATAACTACTTAATCAGATTTCCGAACTGAATCTGAACGGAGAGGTGTTGTGGAATTAATAACAAACACGTCTCTCCGCTTTAACTTTGGTGGAAACCAGGCCTAAAGATGCTTCATTTAATGCTACGTACCTACCTAATCAGATTTCCGCACTGAATCTGAGCGGAGAGGTGTTGTGGAAATAACAAACACGTCTCTCCGTTTTAACTTCTGTGGAAACTGGGCCTAAAGATGCCGTAGGCCACCAAATCCCATCATTTCGCACAGTGACGGTCTTCATCAATGCACAAACTTCTTGCCAATATTACTCAACTTTTATCATTTCAATCGATTACAAAGTAGATCGATAGAATAAATCTCCAATTACAATACCGTCACGCTCATTAGTCGGTTATATTTAGCAATAGTTGCCGATCTTAGTCGCTGTTTTTGTTGCGGTGCGTGCGAGTGCTGCACGCATCGGCAATTTTATCGCCTTCGCCACTGTTCAGTGATCGACGCGGTTGGGGTTGGTGTGGGGAACAAGCGGAAGCGATTTGGAAATACTTAAGTTTTTTAAACAATATTAGTAATTTGTTTTGCACAGTTAATTTCTTGTGTCAGGAATGGGTTCACCACATTAGATCAACGAACAACGGGGTTCGAATTGCTGAACTAGAATCGACAGTCGACACTGAAACTGGCTCTATTGTTGCCTTATTGTTTGTGTGAATCTACAGTTTATTTTATTTTATTTGGAATCATTATAACAGTTCATATTAATATGTGACATACGCGGAACGTGTGATAGGTGTAAGTACCTAAGCATAGTATCTAGTTGTGCCTAGCTACTAACTTTTTATGAGCTGCCAAAACGCGATAATAGATTTTGTATGACAAAGGGAACTATGATGCCATCAGTTCGCAAACTCTTCAGAGATACATTGAAGTTAAGTTGTATCTTGACTTTTGAGATTGGTTAATGTTGTGATCCTTAAAAAAAAGCTTTTAATTGATTTTGCGCCAAACATGAACAGTTAGGGGCCGTGACCACACCGTAATGGATCCATCCGTCCGCGCGGCGCTGCGCCACATTCGGCACTAATCTTTGTAGTCGTGCGCCGTTTTCGGAAGCGTTTGTGCGCATGAGCGTAGCGGTAGCGGGGAGCGGGTATCGCGTGATTATTCCCATTAATCCTTTCTAAGGCTGTCCTCAACTGCCCACCCTACCCAGTTGTCATACCGGTGACATTTTTCCCACTGTTTACTTCATTCATCGTTCGTTTCAGCTGAATGACGTCCACTGCTGGACAAAGGCCTCCCCCAAGGATTTCCACAACGACCGGTCCTGCGCCGCCCGCTTCCAGGCACTTCCCGCATCCAGGCACCTCCCGCGACCTTCAACAGATCATCAGTTCACCTAGTGGGAGGCTTCATTCATATCAAAGGGAATAACTGGTAACTTTGTTTCCCAATTGTCACCCGCGACTAGGGTTGCCAGGTGTCCGGCTTTAGCCGGACATGTTTGGCTTTTTACGGTCGTGTCCGGCCAAAAATTGTCTTGTCCGGCCTGTCCGGCTTTTGTTAGGCTTTTTATGTGGTTGCCGCGCCAGGCGAAAGTCAAGCTACAGAATAATGTCATGCGCACGCATGAGGATGTTGGGCAACCGATGATGATAGAATTCACTCGTAAGCTATGACACTAATTGCAGGGTAAAATGTCCGGCCAAATGAAGCACAGAGTCCGGCTTTTGTGTTTTAGGACCTGGCAAACCTACCCGCGACACTGGATGGGATGACAATTGCTACCAATTCTTAATTTTCTTGGAACTGAGAAGAAAATTCGGCGATAAAAGAAGGTGACACTGCGCCTAGTGGCGCATATACAACGTGTCCCAAAATTCAAGGATAAGCCGGCGCCGCAGGATGGACATAGTCATGACTACTTTAGGAAAAATAAGAAAAAAAATCTATCTTAATTATTTTTTAAGTTACACAATAAATTATGAAATTCTTCGAAAATTGACACCCCTTATGATATTTTACATTACCACGACCTCTATTTTTTAAATATTTCTGTTTTTTTGTTTGTATCGGCAACTTAAATACTGCTGCTGTCCACTCCAATTCTTAAAACCCCCAGAATCCTTGCAGTTTTTACACAAAAGTTAATCAAAATATGATATTTCCTTAAAATTTTGAACGATTTTAACTTTCACTCCACTTTGACTCGTCGTTTTGTAAAAAAAACGTATGAACACTACTGCGGCAAGTATTTTATAAAGTTGACGCAACTATCCAAGATTCCAAAATGGTATAATACTCTAAGAAAACTAGTCGCAAAAAACATATGCGTACCATTTTTACAAGCACTTCGCTTGTTAGTTAGTGTGGGACAAATCTTGCAACTGAATTTAAGATCAATTCTCTTCAGCCGATTGATCTGAAATTTGGTTACATTATGTAAGTACGATGACGATGCATTATTATGGTACCATTGAGCTGGATGGAGTCTGGAGGTGACCATAGGAACTTCTAAACGAAACGGCGGAATCGCATCTAGTTTGGGTTCGTTGGATTTGTCTTTTCGAGCACTTTAGTGCTAGATGATATCCAGGATCCTGATAATGAGTCAAGAGGTGGCCAGGAGCTGGCCAAAGGAACTCCTAATCGAAATGGCGGAAGCTTATCGAATTTAGGTTCGTTGGATTTGACTTCCCGAGCACTTGGACCATAAGATTGAGAAACAACTAAAAAGTGTAAAATAAAGTTTTAATAAAAAAAAACTTTTTTTAAAACAAGCATTAATGCGAAATTTTAAGAAAGAATTTAACGATAAAAATAATTGAATGCAAGATTCAAATAATTTCGAAAGTTTGTAGCGCAAACAGAAAAAAAGAGGAATAAATTCCATGCGCGATTATAACTTTATTTTAAACTTTTTAGTTGTTTCTCAATCTCATGGCCCAAGTGCCCGGGAAGACAAATCCAACGAACCCAAATTCGATAAGCTTCCGCTGTTTCGTTTAGGAGTTCCTATGGCCAGCTCCTGGTCACCTCTTGACTTCATCATCAGCACTCTGGACATCATCTAGCACTAAAGTGCACGAAAAGACAAATCCAACGAACCTAAACTAGATGAAATTCCGCCGTTTCGTTTAGAAGTTCCTATGGCCACCTTCAGACTCCATCCAGCTCAATGATACCATAATATTGCATTGTCATCGTACTTACATAAGTATACCAAATTTCAGCTCAATTAGTTGAGGAGAACTGGTTTTAAATTCAGTTGCAAGATTTATCCCATACTAACTAACAAGCGAAGTGCTTGTAAAAATGGTACGCATATCTTTTTTGCGACTACTTTTCTTAGAGTATTATACCATTTTGGAATCTTGGATAGTTGCGTCAACTTTATAAAAAACTTGCCGCAGTAGTGTTCACACTTTTTTTTACAAAATGACGAGTCAAAGTTGAGTGAAAGTAAAAATCGTTCAAAATTTTAAAGAAATATCATATTTTGATTAACTTTTGTGTAAAAATTGCAAGGTTTTTTAGTAATTTGGCCATAACTTCGTCAATTTTTGTCGTAGAACAAAAATTTTTGGACTGTGTATTAAGGATTTCTTAGCCCTATAAATCTGCATTCACAGCTAAAAATCGAAATGATCCTCATTATGTAGTAATAATGGGGGTTTTCGCGATTGAAAAATCCGCCAGATGGCAATACGTAGACGGGAGGTCCAAATGCTGCATGATTGGTGGATTTTGACATAGCTGTCAATGTCATGTCAAAAATAACCAATCATGCAGCATTTGGACCTCGCGTCTACGTATTGCCATCTGGCGGATTTTTCAATCGCGAAAACCCTCATTACTAAGGATAGGGAGACATTAATTTGTTTGTGATCATGTATGCGTATGACCTTACTAGCTTTTACCCATGGCATCGCTCGCGTGAATATCGCAGATTTACAAAAAGTTTTGCCGCGCTTCCCACAGTCAACCATTTTGTTTATAATTAACTTAAATTCCTATTTCAGTCGCCTTACAGCACAGCACAGATACTCGGTAATATTTAGTGCAATACTAATAAAGTCAGCTTCAAATAGATCGTGACACCAAAAGTAGCCAAAAAGTTCGCGACACGTCTTTGTTACAGTTGGAATAAGGTTGTGTACTTGTGTTGTCGACTTTTTGGCCACTTTAGGTGTCACGAACCATTTGACGCTGACTGCACCAGTTCCCAGACTACACAACAGGACTGTCTAACTACAGGTGTTAACCAAAACAGCTGTTGTAATCCAATATTTCGCCACATGGCGCTTACTGCCTCTAATGACGTGGAAAACCTTCGCCGAAGCCCTAGCAAGGATTTCTTAAATTCGCCATGCCATGCTGTCTTCGGCAAAAATTTCAACTTTAGTGCAATATGTCAGGAACTCAGGAGTCAGGATGGTTTTTTCAAATGATGTCCACTGCTGGACAAAGGCCTCCCCCAAGGATTTCCAGTCCTACCTGGGTCTTGGTGACTCCCGCGACTTTTATGAGATCTTTGGTCCATCGTCTCTCGTGAACTTTTCTGCGGTCCTCAAATCAAATCATTTATTAAGTACTTACGCCCTTTCCACTTTTCCAGGGCGCTTGTACACGTCCCAAATATAGCTTACTAGCTTTCCACCCTTCGCCCGCGTGGAATTTTGTCTGTCGCAGAAAAACTTTATCGCGCGCGTCCCTGTTTCAAAAACCGGGATAAAAACTATCCTATGTCCTTTCCCGAGAACAAAAAAATATCTCTATGCCAAATTTCATTAAAATCGGTTCAGTGGTTTAGGCGTGAAAGCAAGACAGACAGAGTTACTTTCGCATTTATAATATTATTATATGTAGATGTGTCCTGCTGCCGTATGTCTATTTGTAAAATGTTTATGTGAGACACTCCGGGTGAAGCTCGCTTCCACCTTCGACATGATCATCACTGTCCCATCAGGTGAGATGCAGGCCAAGAGCTTTCTTGGTGTAGATAAAAAAATCTGTAGATGGAATTTCTTTAATTAAAGTTTCAATATCAAACATCGTAAGTCAAAGTATTTTAATTTTTTGATACTGAATTGAATCAACCTTGATTCCTTCAACAAAAAGAAAAGGTAATCTCGCCACAAATTGTAGGATAATAACATTCATTATCAGACCACCGCAAATTGGACTAATTGTGATCGCCGGATCAAATTAGAGATTGTAATAGCTTGTAAATGCCGTTGTGTTTACTACGAGAATTTATGTATTGCTATTTATTATTCTTCTTCTTGTCGTGTCGACAACAAACCTACACAGCGTCGGCCCAAAACTCCGCCACAAGAATGGCGTTGTCAGTAGCCTTCATTAAATCTTCCTGCGTGCATTGTTTGGGCACGCAGGGCACGACATCATGTGCTTCGTCCACTGGGGAACAAAACCACACCTGCACTCCAAGTTTGAGCCATCCAAGAATCCCCACCTGAACAGATTGTCCTTACTACGGCCGACCTGCGTCCGACGTCTATTTAAAGACTTCCAGGTATGCCAGGGGTCCGGGGAGATCATGTCCAGGTAATATTTATTATTTCCACAAAGTTCAGAAATCCAGAAGAAGCCTAGGCTTCAAAAATGTATCTCTTAGCTCTAAAATC
>NW_021135447.1:0-1514 GCF_004193835.3 Ostrinia furnacalis | reverse complement strand
GCCTTGTGGCACGACTCAGCATTGTATCATGATGTGTTGTCGACGTCGAATATAAAATGATCAACCTCAATGTCGTCTATTCATCTTTAATTATCGAAAAAGGGGTGCAACTTTGACAAAGGACTGCACCATGAGTTTCTACGATTCGTAGTTTTCGTGTCGATTATGTTTAAAAGCTCTTATATGCACACGTCACTATTCCACTTATAACTCTATGGTCACTATTTTAGCCCGACCAAGGTAGACAGTCCAGGTTATAATAATTCACATAGAGCTGAAAATTTGTGTGAATGTTGAGAACACCATCCTAAATGAAATGTCAATAGTCCCCGACGATCCGTCATTTAAAAAAAAAGTTTTCGAAGTCCCAAGTTTTTTGCATTTTTTGGATAAGTAGTAAACTTATCATAAAAATAGATAAGAAATAATAGCAGATCATAAAATTATCTATTAAAATTGTCTTTACCCCTTTTTCCTAAGAGTCACCGATTATGAGGCAGAACGATTCAAAAAGTTAGTTAAGATGTTTTCGTTATATGCACATGTTTCCACAACACCTATGAGGGTTATTTGGCGCATTTTTTTTACCAGGTTTACCCAGTAGGCCTTTTTAACCCATTTAGACCTACCGTACCCTATGTGGTACGGTATATTATTGAAAATATTTTGAAGTACCAAACTGTTTTTATTTTGTAAAAATGATTGTGACAGTAATCTTAAAGTGGTTATTTTACATAAAAAAGTTTAAATATACGTTTTAACAGGTGGTTTCGGAAATATTTTTGAAATTCCTCGACAGAAAACAAAAAAAATATTTACAATGTATTCAAGAAGGCATATTTCTTATAATTCATGGTAAATTATATTATTCATCAATTTTATTTCAAAAATAGAGTACAATAGATATCATGACTACAAAAAATATATTATTGAGATTATTTTTATATCATTTTTTCTAGTCTAAAATAGGTGTACCCTATAAGGTACAGTAGGTCTATGCATAAGCAAAATGATGCGAGAAAATACAATTATTTTTTCATTATTTTTCATTGTTTTAGGCTATTAATGCTTCAATATGTATTGCCTCAATTCTTGAAAAATTTGATAATAACAGCAAACAAAGCAATTTTGGTATTTTTTACTGCTTTCTTATCAGATGGCCGCTAATGGTGATCAGACTGACGAAGATTCAGGTGATAAAGATAGTGTCAATGAAATAATAATCCTCAGTTTTCTTTAATGGATTTGCTAAATTTCCGTCGTCGTATTGTTAAATGCGGTTATTGATAGCAATAAACGTAACAAGTCTGAAGAAGCCAGGTCTTCATCAGCTATCCTCAATAACTTTGGGGAAGGTAGGAGGAAAAAGAACTAAATGTGGTTAGTGCCACATAAAACGTCTTACAAGCTATGTCAAGAGTAATACTGGTGATTATGTGATTTTACAGGGGTGTGTAATGTTTGATATAACTACATATCATATAATACTTAGAGGATATAACGTCAAATTATAT
>NW_021135446.1:0-684 GCF_004193835.3 Ostrinia furnacalis | reverse complement strand
CCCGTACAAGGCAGATGAAACGCCACTACACATTCTCACGGACTGCGGACCTCTGATGCGCAAGCGGACCTTACACCTGGGCAAACACATCCTAAGCCCACAAGATGTAAAACATATCGCCCCCCAAAAGATACTGCACTTCCTAATGGATGCAGGACTCGGAGGCGAACTGTAAGGAAAACAGCGGCGATCACAATAGATCGATAACGGCCGCAGTGATACTAGGACTTTATTGAACTAGAACTAGAATAGCCGCTCAACACAAAAAAAAAACCCTACAAATTCACTTATTATTTTTCCACCCATTTCATCTTTGAACAGACCAGGTACTTTGTTATTCAAAAGTGATAAATTATATGGGTTACTTTGATTATAATTGCTGGTATCGAAATATTGTAAAAAATTGTTTTTTAAATCCTTGTAAAAATCATTAGTGTGTATTTTATAAATAAAACTGTCTGTATCAGTGTAGCATAATTTTACACGATCTCCATAATGAGGTTGGATTGTTGAATAGTGAAAATCATACATTTGTGTTTTTTAGATAATTCCAAAACAGAGAAACCGATGTAAATGGGTTTATCTAAAACAATTTTTTCCGGTTTCATTTGAATTGCAACTAATTTTTCGGAAAATATACAGGGTGGAAACGTTAAGTGATCTCACTCGTTTATTTCTAAAATA
>NW_021135445.1:0-114745 GCF_004193835.3 Ostrinia furnacalis | reverse complement strand
AATTGACCCTATCAATTCTTATATTTCTGCCTACTGCTTAGTGAAAACACAATTCTTATCTTACTTATTCTATAAAGAGCAGCTAAGTACATGATTATGATGGTTATTTCCAAGGAGTTTCCTTCGATCAGGCGGCAGAGCGGCGCGGGCTGGCCCACAAACCCGACCGGTTGCCAAGTACTTTCTTCTCGCCTTCTCACTTCCGCCTGGTCTAGGGCTGCCACAAATATAACCAAAGCAAATTCCTCAAAAAACTAAAACAAAAACGTTTTAATTTGTTATTTGTGTGGGTTAATTAAATTAGTAGTCACAAATCGCCAAATTTTGCTCAAGGAGCCTATACGTGTCTTAAGTTTTTTAAATCTGATTAGAACTCAAATGCTCAGTTTCAAATATTATGGAACGAGAAAGTTTAAAATCATATAGGTAAGTCTTACTGTAAATTACTACGCTTCAACGACCGCAATGTCGGCGGCTGCAAATGATTTATTATCTTTTGTTTGTCTGTGTTTGTTAATTATTAGGTATAATATAGGTCAGTATTGCTGTTAGTAATACAGGATATAATATTACAAATATTTTGATTAGGATATTGCATCGTAATTTATATGGTATTCAATGTAATGATTAAGCAAAATCTGAATAAAGAAACATAACAACAATGACCCAACTATTGCTAAAGGTACCAATAAAGTCTTTATTTTATTTTACCCTAAATAAATTATGGTGTAACTCTAAACAACACAAACCTATCGGTTTATTTATTTATTTATAGGTACAACAACAGAATACAATCTCAAACATTTTTATAGAATAACATTAGTTTTTTTTTGCATTCAAATTGAATTCCTATAAATGTTGCAATAGGTTTGTTTATACACAACAGTATTGTTGATGCTTTAATAAAATTAAACTTGATAAAAATACATTGTTTTAAATTTAATCAAAATACTTTTTACTTATTTACCTTCTTTATGATTTTTAATATTTCTCAGGCGCCACCATTGCTTGAACTCACGTAGTCAACAACAGTTTGTTAACCTTTAATGTTAAAAAATACGCCGCTGTGAAATTCGTGTGGTTTCGTGACTTTTATGCTAAGTGACGTGAATCTTAAGTACTGTTTATTTATCTGAAATTTTAGAAAAAAAATAATTGGTAAAATTTTAACTAATATAATAAGACACAAAAGTTTTGCCGGGCTCATCATAATTAGTTATTGTAACATTGCCAAATATTTCAATAATTAAAACTTAAATTAATTAAAACAATAAAAATACTTACGATTCTTTTGTGGTAACCCTAAATGCGCGCGCCTCCACGCAACCGGCACAAGGACAAGGCTCGTACGGTACTAAGGATGTGTCGGCCCCAACTAGAAATGTTGGCTAAATGCGATCAGCTGGAATTCGAAGCCTACGCAAATGAATCGCTTGGAACCCATTAGATGATTAGAAAGATGTCGGTGTGGTTTGCCGCCATAAACGTAAACAGTTCTAAGGCTTTATAAATACACTAGCTTTTGCCCGCGGCTTCACCCGCGTGAAATTTAGTGCCACAGATTCGCATAAATTATAGCCGATATGTTAATCTGGGTTACAAATAATAATACTGTAAAGTTTCAACCAAATCCGTTCAGTAGTTTTTGCGTGAAAGGGTAACAAACATCCACACAAACTTTCGCCTTTATAATATTAGTAGGATAGGATTTTATGGTATTTATGCCAATGGAGTAATGTCTACTTACTACAGCACCTTTGGAAATTATAAAGCTTTTATTGCAAACTAGCGGCCGCCCGCGACTTCGTACGCGTGGATTCCATTTTACCCCCTTAGGGGTGGAGTTTCTTAAAATCCTTTCTTAGCCTACGTCATAACATCTACCTGAATGCCAAATTTCAGCCTGATCCGTCCAGTGGTTTGGGCTGTGCGTTGATAGATCACTATGTCAGTCAGTCACCTTTGATTTATTATATTTAGAAGATTTTATGGTATTTATGCCAATGGAGTAAGATCTACTTACTAGAGCACTGCTTTGGAAATTACCTTAGGCATTTATTGCAAATAAACACTTCAATATCTAAGTTGTATTTTAATAGATTAACGAATCCTGATTCATATGAGCAATACTCAAAACTAAACCATAAAAATAAAACACAATAACTACTTATAATTAATCAAAGTTACAGACAACTACAAAAGGTGAATGAACTTTCAATCAGAGTTCAGACTTATCTCGGTTCAAAGATCTGAACAACGATCATCAATTAATGAGAAACGACCGATTTCTAATTGGTAAAAGTTTGGTAAAACGGTTAAATTGTTTCCTATTTAATTAACGGAGACTCAAAAAGTCTCTGTCTTTCTAAAGAATACCTACACAGTGCCTACGGGCTCATAGTCTACTGACAATGTAGCGTTCATAAATTTTTCATGCGCTGCCTCAATCAGATTTTTAGTAAAGTTAAGTATTCGAAGAAACGTTCGAAATCCTACATACGTGGGATTTCTTAGAATTTGGGTAGATATACATAGATACTGATTAATAATTCGAATTATACGAAAGCTCTACATATGTATGAATAAAAATTATCAACATACTGTCTAGGTCTGTCACATAAAATAGGTACTAAACAAAAGAAACGCGTCAATCATCATTTTATTTATATTTTGGTTGTTTAATGTAGAGCTACGGTTTCGTAGTCACTCTACAATTTTAGCGCAAAGCAAAAGACATCAACGCGTCGATAACAATGCAATCCTACATTTAGAGTAGGCGCACACCGTTGATTTTTCGTCGGCCGATAGTTTAGTCGGGCAGTTGATCAGTATGGGCATGTATGGAAGTGCGCACACTACGCCGATTCGATTTGGCCGATCCTTCCTACAAATTAAAATCGGGCACAACTATCGGCCAACTAAAAATCAACGGTGTGCGCCTACTCTTAGTAAAATTTTATGGATGTTTGTTACTCTTTCATGCAAAAAGTACTGAACGGATTTTGATGAAAGTCTCTATGATATTTATTGTTATACATCAGAAAAACATACTATGATATTATGATATTTAAATCCATGCTTACGAAGCTACGAAAACAAGCTTTAATAAGAAAAATATTGTATGCAATGGCAATTTTATCATTTTTTCATGCTTCATTTATTGTTTTCATTATGATTATTATTGTAATAACAAAAACTAAATGTTCATAATAATAATGCCGACATCTGGTGTCGCTCTGTGGAACTCGAATCATAAGCGAGTCTCCGTTTACCGATCGAGGCTACGAGCAAATCGGTAGGAAATGGTTTGTTTCGCCGTGAAGGATACAGATGGCGCTTACAGTCACAATAGTTGAAAGCTTCAAAAAATGGTACTTATTGTTATTATTTGGATGTATGTTTGTAGATCGTAATACTTCGTATCATAATTACCTACGAGTATCATGATTTTCAATTCCAAATTTTTTTTTAATATTCACGTACCTACTATAAAATAGTTTTATTTTTATTTATTTAAATTCATTTATTGTTATTTTCAAGCTTAGATCTTAATGGATCAGAAAAACAAATAATTTTATTTATGATCGTCGCGCTACGTCCTTGATAACTGTCACTGTTCAAAAGCACACTATGCACTAAAAATTGGTACGCCTGGTGGCTCTACTCTTACAGGAGTGTTAAATTTACCTTCCGAATATTCAGAATACTGTGCTTTTATGAGGTCAAAAGTTTCATTCAGATTTTCCTCCATGGTTCGGAAAGCTAAGGCTGACTGGCCAATTAAGCCAAGTTACACCCCTATGGAGGCTCAAGGTCTAACACTGGTATCAGAATCCTCCAGGATTGTTTCATACATAAGATGAAGACTGTGGTCTGACATGTCTATTAACTTATTAACTACAGACTTATCTATAGTTGTTGTTGCAATTCACGAAGGCGAGTGAGCTTTACATGTGTGGTGGCTCGCTACTGTTCGTTTTTCAAAGTTTTGATAGACTATAGTTATGTGCATGTACCTACATTTACACACACACAAGTGAAGCTCACTCGCCTTCGTGAGTTGCAAGAACTATATTATATCTCTATAAACATATCCAAAACAGAACGAGGATGCGGCCTGCCTATGAACAGGCGCTGGAATGCGGTGGCCCAAACAACAGCGTCATGTGACCCGCGTCATATGACGGCCAGGGCAGCCTTGACATTTTGTGAGAGGACGCAACGGCCGCGGAGACGACTCCGTTGTACTGCGATAACAATTAAAGCTGGAAAACCTTTGAAACACAATGCAAAAATCAATAATCTTGATCACTTGCAACTTGCAGTTTGTTAGGTCACAATTTAGCCTAAAAGCCCTATGCTAAGGAAAATTGTAAGCAAATTGGAAAATCACTTGTAATCTGAATAACATCTCGAAAATATAATAAAATATCGGTGGTTTTGTGATCTTAAGGAACACAGGCAACCCCAATAGAATGAAAAGTTTTCGGCAAAGTTTTTCTTTTGCTTAAAGCTCAGGGTTTCTTAAACGCCCACGTAAAGGGACAAGGACAGCGAGTATAATTATTATTGGACTCTTTTTATTGGAAGTAAGGTGAAGAAGAATACGAATCATTATAAGTATTTTTAGGAATTTGATGGATAAATGCATAAAATATCCATGATGTAGGTAACATTTGCACATTGTTGCAGAAGTTACCATAATATATATTTTGATCTACTTTAATAGCCCCATATAAAACACTCCTTGAATTCTTAGCCCTTTACCGGTTACATAATTAATTCAATAAGACGACTATCTGCATAATGTTCTAATTTTGTTAGTACCAAAGTACTAAGTTACTTCAACCGCATATTAAGTAAGATTGTGTCTCAACCTAGTAATGGCTACTTGGCTTTAGCACGTGACATGAAAGGACGACGGCAAATCCGTATAATAAAGCGACTAAAGATGTTTATTTAATAATAATTTGGTATGTAAATTATGGGTAAGTACCTACTGATTGGTATCGACACAATTTCAAACGTATTTCAGATAAAATAGCTGACAGTACCTACTGTTCAAGATGTATACCTGTAACTTTTATTTTTAGATTTCAATTGATATTTTGGTTAAAATTCAAACATGCGAAAGTCAACGAAACTAGACATGCTTGCGAGTTGACCAATTTTTGGAACTTTTAAAGCTTTAAAGACACATAAGTATGCGTGCCATAATTAGCAATCCACATAATTTTATTTTTAATAATATATTAATATAATTAGATAAGAGACTATTAACCCGTTACCCCTGTACTATACAGGGTGTTAGGTAAATGGGTATATGAGCCGACACTAGCCCATGTTAACATGGGCATATAAATGGTATGGTGAAGTCATAAAATTGATATCTTCATTTTAGGTATTTTAATTTTTATACAAATCGGATTTTATAAAATTTATTTTGTATGAAAATTAAAAAAAAAAATATCTGACTTCACCATACCATTTNAAATTGATATCTTCATTTTAGGTATTTTAATTTTTATACAAATCGGATTTTATAAAATTTATTTTGTATGAAAATTAAAAAAAAAAATATCTGACTTCACCATACCATTTATATGCCCATGTTAACATGGGCTAGTGTCGGCTCATATACCCATTTACCTAACACCCTGTAGAGGAAAGAAATACATCACTGTACTAAAGGCACAGATTTTGCAATGCATGCTAATGGAACTACCAATAAATGCAAACGCAACAGTGCTACCACTCGTAATATTTTATGCCCCATCGAAATGTATCATTTGAGAGAGATATGCGTGTTTTTGCAATCCCTTGCGTTGCTTTATCATTACTGGTACTAAAGCATTATTTTTTACGACTTCTCCGACTCAGTTCTTATCATCTATGTGAAATATGATTTAATTGATAATAAAATTCTTATTCAATACTAGTGGTATCAATTGTAATTTCCGTTATTTCTGTAAGTTTTTAGAATATCAGTCACTAACTGCTGAGATATACCATAGAGTCGTCGAAGATTGTAATTTTAAGCCATGTCCAAATTTTGCAAAATAATCAAGATACAAGATAATAAAGCTGTTATACACAGGAGTTGCAGCGGTTTGAACGAGAGGTGGGAATAGTCCCGTATACAAGATAAGCAGAAGAAAAAATTATACATTTGAAAAATTCATATTTTTTTTTATCTATCGAGGTGTTACACGCTCGTGCATCGTGCTAGGGTTTCTGCTCGAGCTTTCTCGAACTCGAGAAAACTCGAGAAATTTGGCTTCATTCGAGACGAGAAAAAAATTACCGGAGCTCGAGAATTCTCGAGTTTCGATTTTGAAGCTTTAATATTCTTGAAAGCCTATTTTCTTAGACAAAAGTAAGTTTTTAATTATTTAATAGGTTAACGTTGCGTTTAGACTGGCCTAGTCTTTCCTTTTTTTAACTAATTTGATTTGCAAGTAATGATCTTAACCGAAACTAATAATGTTCACCTACGAGTATGCTATATTTTATTATGTTTGTATAACTGACTGATTTAAAGACTGAAAATTTTTTGTTAACTATCTGTTAGTTTAGGTACTCGTAAATACGTTTATTGAAGTCGTTATCTTTAAGTTTAAAAATTTATTTAAAAGTTTTTTTTTGTTTGTAAATGTAGGTTTATTATCGTAATTTTTCAATTAATTTGGACTTGTGTTCTTTGGAAAACAAGTGATTCAATTGGAGCTCCAGATATTTATGGTTATTAATCCTTAAAGTACACGCGACTTTATGACTTTTGTTCCTTTAGTTAATTACTAAGTTATAATTATCCTACTAATATTATAAATGCGAAAGTTTGTGTGGATGTCTGGATGTTTGTTACTCTTTCACGCAAAAACTACTGAACGGATTTTGTTGAAACTTTACAGTATTATTGATTATAACCCAGACACATTATAACATTAATAAAAACCCGTGTTTTTATTAAATTTCAACCGATTTCAACAGTTTTAATTAAAAGACTCGAGACCCGAGAAAACTCGAGACTTTGGCCTCGAGAATTCCCGAAACTCGAGAAAAAAAATAAGTCGAGAAATCAGAAACCCTAATCGTGACCACCACATCCTCAGGGTTCCGGCTCCAAATGTTCACAAATTGCCCACGAGCGGACGCCTCGTAATCGTCGTGCCTCATCATCGTACATCCTCCTCACAACAATCGTGTACTGGCAGCAAACAATGCAACGAATTTTATTTAAAGGTCTATTACAATGCTCTAATAGAGTAAAGTCTCCTTGTGAATACGAGTACTTACTTACATACGATTGAAAAAATACGATGAAATAATAAGCCTTAAACATAACACGCGATAGATAATTTTGTTTTCAAGATTGCTAATTTCTAAGAACTATAAAATACTCTACGAGTATGACCATTTATCATTAAAAAAATAAAAATATTTTGTTCATCTCAAAAAAATACAAATCTAAAATCTTATTACCACACATTTATTTTTCGACTTTAAACTAATAAGTAAGTATTACCACAGATAATTATAATACGTATTACAAATATATTTTTTCTATGCATAAGGTCACAGGAGCTACATCCGTTTAGTCAAACTAATCGCTCTCCACAGGTGTGCATTGAAAAAACAGATAAATGCAACTTATTTTTTGTGATAACAGGTTTTATTTTTATTATTAGAAGCTCAGATTACATAAGTTATGGTAGAAGTTTGTAATGGATATAAAATTATAAAGAAATTTTGCAGTCAACGGTACCGCATTCGTTGGTTTTTATACATTTTAATGTGCGATTTGAGAATGTAATTGGTTCCAAATAACTTTACATCTTTTTTATGCATCATGTGATTTTCCTCATGCATGACACGTCATCCATTGATGACTCAAACGCATAGAGATCAAATTTCATAATTAGTTGTAAGCTTACGGTTTACTATGTGACAAATACCAATAATCTCAAGGTGAGGGTCAAAACTCGAAAAACACTTCAATGTTACCAAACACTAAAAATGTTTGTGGCCCACTTTTATACTTTACAAATCCATCTCTACTAGCGTGCAAAGAATCTATTTCATGGGGAGAAAAACGTGTTAAGAAGCACGCGAATTTAACGTCCACTGCTGGACAAAGGCCTCCCCCAAAGATTTCCACAAAGACCGATCCTGCGCCGGCTTCATCCAGCAGTGGACGTCATTCGACTGAAACGATCGAACCCTGAAATCGTACAAATCCTCAACACACAGCTCTCCTCATTTTGAATTCCTCAACACAGCTTTAACAATTACATTTGATAGTGCACCTGTCACTCGTGTTAACGACTGAAGCTAAACAACGTCTTCCGTAATTGCAATAGGTGCTATTTTGCAAATAATATAGCCTAGTATGCTGTCGACTGTACCTCTAAATGTCTAGTAGGCATAAAGTATTCTGTGGTAACATCTTCGCTGTGATTTACCACCATTTACCCAGCCAACAATAAGGCGGTCAAGTTTGCATCTGTCACGCTCACGCATCCAATTAATGTGTCGATATATTGGAGAACTACAATAATAGGCACTGAACGATGTGGGAAAACCATTATGTAATACCAAAGCTTTTAAATAAGAAGTTAATTTAATTAGTTGATGATCGTGAGAAATTACCATTGACCTAATTTTGAGATGCACAATTAAGGCTTGGAATTAATATAAAAAATGTTTTACCCACGACTCAAAACGTACCGTTTGTTGTCATGTAAACTCAGCACATCCCTAGTGAGCAATGGCCTAAGCAGTGCCTTTTAAGAGAAACGGTATTCATTCATTAAAACCAATTGTTTAAAATTGTTATGAACGATAGCTCGTCGAGCTAATCAGTATGGATGGTATTTTGCATCAAAAATGTAAAGTGTTATTTGCTGCATCGAAACAAAACTAAAGCTCACCCTACAAAGTAACACACCATTCAGGCGATAACCACGAACTAACTATCAACGAACACAATCAAATTACCTAATATAACTAATATTTTGTTTTGCAAGTCCAAAACTGCCAGTATCACGTGAATTTAATTGAAGTTACGCAGACGAAACTGATGCTCTATGTCAATAAGAACACATGTTATTACGAAACTCTACGTAACGACTCTACCGTAGCCCAGTTTACGTGATTTTCGCAACGCATTGTGAATTCCGCTGAGGAATGTTGGACTACTAGCTCGGTATATTAATAAGGTTCTGATTTAGTTGTGTTAGTATAAACAGCATTAGCTATTTTTTGTTCTAGTCATTAGCACTCTCATAGGAAGAGCTTCAATGATAAGGAGTCATACGTATAAAAGCTTCTTATGGGACTACGGGACTATTCCCACCTCTCGTTCCCACCACTGCAACTCCTGTGTAGCCAGGATCTACAGCTTGACCGCCACAAAAACCCAACCAATGAAGGTCAAGTTTTTCCCGGGGGAAAGTTAAACTGTCATTGGACCCGCAACGAAATTAATCAGAAGAACATAGGAGGAGTTCGAAATTAAGGTTCGACTTCCCTCCATTGCAAAGCGGATGACAGGAGACAAACAAAGGTTTAAAACCTTTAAGAAAAGATTATGCACCACGGACAATAAATTAAATTAAGGGGGCCTATCTTATGAGCAATTAGCAACTACCTGCCAATATTTCTTTTTTTTATGGGACTAGTGTTTTAGATTTTTTTTGTCGTTCTTAATTTTCAAATTTGGGACAAAGTAGAATAAGTAAATGTATGGTTCTATTTAATTTAATACGACCCTTTTGCACAGGCAAAGCTGCTTCTGTATAAAACTTTACAGTCAAGTAAGAATATTTACTTTTTGTACTAGTTTTCTTTGCTATATTTAATTTGGTTACCCATATTATAAAAGATGAATGTTGGTGAAGTCATTTGTTCAATATGATAAAAGTAATAATCAAAATTATATAACTATGCAAATTCATTCTATATGTTTGGCAATTAATCAAGTTTTTAAGGAAGCTTAAGATTTTTGATGATATTAGCATGAAATGATAAATGAGACTTTAATTTTGTTTAAGTTTTCTCAATCTTATTTATTTTTGGACATAAAAATGTTAATAAAAGAGCATATTTTGTAAAATTATTGAAATATCTAAAATTCCAGCTTGCCACGCCTTTATTTTAATACTTACTCATAGTGTAGTTCAAATAATTTTCTTCTTACTTTTCTCATAACCAAAAACTTAATCTAAAAATAAGTTTTTGTAGAAATATTCGTATGAAGCTTTCGAGTTCTCTGTCAATTCGTAAAGTATTTAATTAAAATTTAAATAAAGTTGAGCGTAATTTTTTTTTTGTAATCCGAAATTACTATAACTTATTGTAACTTTCAGAATAGATTTGATATAATATTAATTAGCATACAAAGGACCACCGTTTATTTGTCCACCTACACCTACACATCTTTGCAGCTTACGCAATGATACCTAACTGAGCATAAAGGATACAATCCTTAACGATTATATATATTATATTTATTAATACTCGTACAAATTACAATAATTGAGATGACATAAGGCCAACGGTATCTAACTGCCAGAATCGCTACTTTGTTCCCTGAGTGAATTGGTGAAAATATTTAAAGAAAAATCAGTCATAATTTGGTTTGATACTGAAATAAAGGAGAATGAGACAAAGAAAGACAAGTTAAATGTTAGATGGTTGCAAAAATATCTTTTGGGGAATCCCTGTTATCAGTTTATTCTGAACCATCAACGCTAGCTTTTTTACTGAATACTGAATATATTCATAAGATGTATAAGTGAATATAGGTCAATAACCTAGTTCAGGCACAGAGCTGAATAATAATGATAATTTAATCTACTCCTTTATATTTAATGTAAACTCTTAAACTAATTTTGATATTAGAGATTTCTAACAGATATAGTCACAGATAACCTAAAGAAAAATCTGAAAAAATCGCAACTGACGTTTTTGATTTTCTTTGACGCTTTTATCACGAGTTCTCTGTATTTGCCAACCTATTTTTCACACCCTGTATACTCCTTTTACTATTTTACAGCCGTAGCCAATGGAGTACCCCACTATATCACCCACACACCGTTTTACGTGACCGCACGTGTGTGCGCAGTCGTATGACTCGAGTCGCACGGCGGTTGCAGCGCGGAAGAATTCGGACTTTCTCCAACTTTAGCGGCGTTGCAACAGGGATGCTTAGGGCTCGATCCATTCACTTAGGTTTGAACGGATTTTTACGATATCGATGAGTGAGAAGTGAGAATAAGACGTGCAGAAGTGAAGTTTGCAGGTATTTAGCAACTCGTTTTAAATAATATTAGCATTGCAATATCCACATCCTTTTTAATTCATAAAATGACTGCAAAAACGGCTAACAATATTTTTTGTTAATAATATTTAAAATAGGTATTACTCAACTTTGGCCTTCAGCTATAACAAAGAATGAACTAGACTGCTGCAGAATATAGAAAAAAAATACATTAATGAAACTTTCAGGAAAATGACCTACTTAGGAAAAAAGGTCTCTAGAGTCAAATATAGTTACCCCTCAATCTATCGCGGTTGTTTACAAAATAGCAGGCTTATAAAGAGAAGCTTTATTTGTTTTTTTTTTTTAATTTGTTCTTGCTGTTTATCCTTTTCCTAAAACTATCACATCCATTAGGACAGTGTAGTTTACTGCCTCTTTCTGAAAGGTAAACAAGAAACCATTTTCAAAAATTTCTTATTTCTTCGTTGCTTAGAAACAAAATTTTAATTAACGTATGCAATGAAAAGAAAACATCAAGCAGACGCCAATCCAATGAATAATTCAGCGAATTTTATTGATCCCAGTTATTTGGCGAAACACTGCAGATTGGTCTAAAAGCAGTTGTTGGTCCATTACGTAAGGCAAAGACATTTTTATCGGTGTCGCAAACCGGTTGGCTCGCTTTACGTGTCATAATGCGAATCACATGACCCGCAGAAGCTGCCCAAGTCACAGCACAAATAGAAAAGCCAATCGAATCCACAACTCTACGAAGCTAAGACGAAATACAGAATTGACTCTTTAGCGTTAACAAATTTAGCTTTAAGCTTAAAGCTTTGTTCTTTAACATAATAATAAGATACACATGGATACATATGAATGACCCCAATATTTACTCTAAGCGGCCGGCGTAAAATCCATTCTTAGTGAGCACGTTCTAAAAGGAACCCCTACTGAGATTTCGTTATGCACTCATAACGAAATCAGTGAGTCAGTCAGTCAGTCAATCAGTGACCTTTTATAGATATAGATAGATGGTGACAAATAAACAATTTTCAAGTGTCATTTTATCAGTTTTTCCCGTCACATAAGAGGCTGCTCCCTCTTATTTCAATCAGTCTAACTCCCTTTATGCTCTCCTAAAGTCAAGTTAACTTAAACACATTTTATGACACAGTCCAACCTAAGTGCAGGCTACACGGTAATTACTTTTAGACAATTATTTTGAGCTATGTCAGCCCACAGAACCTTTGATTAAGAGGAGACTTTACAGATAATTACTAGACAATAGCCGTTGAAATTAACCAATTACTTAGGCTCCTATTGATTTGTCGAGGTAAAAAATATTTCCTAACGGCAAATCGTGGTGACAGACGCAGTACAGAAAAATACATAGGACTGTGTTTGCGTGTTATATCAGTATGACACTATTTTTGCATGTCTTTATTCACATTTGCATCTGCCTACCTAAGCTTTTAATTAATAAAAAGCTATTATGTATATTGATTAATTAAAGTCATTTATTATACTATATGGGGTGCAACAAGTCCTAAGGTTTGCACTTTACTGCCTTTACTGATAATCTTTGACGATATCTTGACTTTGATGTTTTATCTCCATTCGTTTTAAGAGTATTCGAACAAGAAATGCCTAGTTACCAACTAGTAACTTTTTGAGTCTTTCCGCCTAGAAAAACGTGCCAAAACCCTTCAGTGACCTTGAATGCAAACTTTTTGCAATCACGGGATCTTCAGTAATGTATTCTTATTTTTAATTAATTTTTAATAGCACTCGATATGCCGACGTATAAACTTTGTTTTTTACTCCACTAGACTTGAGATGGTCTTGTGATGTGAGGGTCAAAACACTTTAGAATCCGGTTTAATGAACCCGGACGGCGAAAAAAAATATAACTTTATTAATCTCGCTCATCTCCAGATTCTCTTGAAAAGTATGACAAATATGAAAATTCCGCGCATCCTCATGGATTTTTAACGAGTCACATGCTTTTGTAAAAGCCATGAGGATATTACTACTAATAACAATATTCTGAGAGAATTGATCAAGGTATTTTAAGAATTAATTGAATAGGTAAGTTTATCGGGTATTGTGATTATAATACCTAAAACCCAATTCACCGAAATAATAATTGATATTGGATCATTCGTCGATTTCGAATCTCATATGAGCACAAATCTGGCGAACTGGATATTTTTTTTATATTCGTTAAAGTTTTATGAATAAGCTTTAATCAAGACAAAAATAAAATCGGGTAATTAATCGAATGCACAAAGAAGTCTTGCACAGAAGCTTTTACCATACAAATAGCTCCTTTTCACGTCTAATAAATTAATAGTCAAAATTAGATTCAAGTCGGAGGAATTCAGTAATTTAACTAATTTATGTAAATAGATTTAAGAGTTTCAAAATACAGCGAGCCTTAAGTGTTGAAGATGGCCTTAGGCCATAAGGCCCTTAAGAAAATCTTCGAAAAGCATTTTCATACATTAATCCCATTCTACATATTTCAGATTTGTAATTTAAAAAAAAATTGTTTAATTTAATTGCGTTACAGCGGTGAAGTACTTTAACGTAAACTCGGTGGTTACTCCACTAGTGTTGTACTTGTGCTAGTATTGGAAATAAATGACTCCCAACGCGATAAGTTGCATTACCGCAGCGGAGCGATTTACTTAGATTACCCAACGGTTAGCTACCACAACTATCCACGTATTGAATACTAGTATTTTCAAGTGGCTTTACTTGTAGAGACACTGTGATCTACATCGACATTGTATGTATATGTGGTAGTGTTGTTTTTCTAACGAAGGCTCTAAGATAAAAAACCCTATTTTCAGACTTCATCAGTGAAATAAAATTCATATTCATCTTTTGCCTTAAAAAGGAGTGGGCCCTTTCAGGGCACTTATACAAGTCCCAGACTGTAAGAGCCAATATATGTAGAAAGATAGCGGGAGATCCTACGGAGTGTTGTATGTGTCACCGGAAAATAACAAGACTCGTAAGTTGATCAATTTTCTAGGAAGTTGATCAACTCTCGGAAAATAACAAACGGCAGTTGAAATGTACTATTTAACGCATCGAATTTTAGCTAATTGGTCAACTTACGGTACCTAGCCGTAATTTAATAATTAACTATATTGCTACAATTAAAATCATCCACAAATGGGCCAATCGTTGCGCAGTGTACTATTTGACGGTACACTATTATCCGTCACTTAATACACTTTTCTCTGATTGGTCAGCATTAATTATAAGCATTTAGCAAGTGTTTATTCATAGAGTTACAAACACTTAGATTATGTTGTTTTAATATTTACTTACATTTAAGAGATAGAGATATTAAAGTTCGTCTATGCTATATAGTTAAATAAATGAAAAATGTTTAAAAAAATATAATGGAGCTCAGAGTTTTATTATTGTAAGTAAGTTATATTAATAATAAGTAAGTTTGTTTATTTCTACCACTACAGACTCCATTTCACTCATCATAAATAAAATGACGCGTTATAATGAGAATTATTACCACACAAAACAACAATTGCTAATTTGACTACTGTAAATAAAGATAATAGATAGATTTGTTTACGTTTAAACCGGTAATGGCGGCGGCCGGGTGGCGGGGAGCGGTATAAAAGCACGGGAGTCTTTTAACCAATCAACGTGCACCTTGCCTTCGTCGGATGATTTAACGGCAAGACGCCGTAAATTAATCAACATACTAAAATACATACGTTAAATAGTACATTTCAAATGCCGTTTATTATTTTCCGAGAGTTGATCAACTACCTAGAAAATTGATCAACTTACGAGTCTTGTTATTTTCCGGTGACATATGCACTTCTTCGTGCACCACACCTCAAAATAACCACGACCGCTCTGTCAAGAACAAAACGGCAGAGAGGGATAAGATAATTAGATTGTTTTTTTTTTTCAAGCAACAGGCTGATAAAAGGGACTAATGCCCGTACCATCAATCCCTAATTTTTAAGTGACCCCTGTGGTAACAAATAACAAGAATTTTGTTGTCATAGGGGTCACTTAAAAATTAGGGATTGATGTTGAAAACGGGCATAAGTTTCTTCCGCCACTTTTCAGCACAGTTTTCCCGAAGTGGTAGTAGGGCAAGCCATTGGGACGTTTATTCTAATAAAGAATTGGAATTTGAACAGACATAACCCCCAACTCGTCATATATCGGCGAGCCTCTAACAATACCCGCGCGAGTCACGAGCGCCGCGCACGCGCATCCTTGGCGATGTCCCTTCTCCGCGGGTCACCGACCCTGACTACAATCAGATGGATCCCAAACAAATCTTGTTTAATTTAATATATTCGCAATTGTTTCCGCATTGGCCAAATTATTTTGATGCACGATTTTGTTAAAGCGATTACCTGGAATCGATGTTGATAGACCTTCAGCAGAAAATTACGTCTGTTGGAAAACAACACAAATTCATAAAATATTGAAATTTTAATTAAAATTTCATACTTACACAATGTACCGTTACGAGACTTACAATTATTTTATAATACTTATTAGTAAGTAGGTGGTCGTAAAATAATCACAGCATAATCACTCTAAATGCTGTAGTTAAACTTTTAATTATGTTATCAAACATATTAATTAAGGATAATTATGAACTTTGTGTACGTATCTATAATATTGAATTTAGGTCAGTGACGGCTCTAAATGTACTAATATGTGCTAAAAGGCTAGCAAAACTTGTAAACAAACATCACAAATGCAATACCTGTCACGTGAAAATTACAAAATAATGAAGGTTTATTTGGTTAACGTGATATTGTATTCATGATTACTTAATACGACTCATAGGTACCTACAGCAAAAGGAGCTTATGGAAATACTAGCGGCCGCCCGCGACTTCGTACGCGTGGATCCCGTTTTACCCCCTTAGGGGTGGAGTTTCATAAAATCCTTTCTTAGTGGATGCCTACGTCATAACATCTACTTGCATGCCAAATTTCAGCCCGATCCGTCCAGTGGTTTGAACTGTGCGTTGAAAGATCACTATGTCAGTCAGTCAGTCAGTCACCTTTGAGTTATTTAAATTGGAATTTGTACGCTACAAATTACTAATACTCATTAAAAAAGATTCAGAAACATACTCTTAGGCGACCCTTAAACCAACTTAAACTAATATGCAGCATTGAAATCACGTCTTTAAAAATAAACTAACACTGGCTTTCCAATAGGTACCTATGACTTTAATATTTAAAACACACGGATGCAAACCTCATCCGCAAACATGCCCACAAAGGCCGAAAGTGACCCTCTTTGTCCTGCGGAAAGCTTGACGAATGCGTACACGCAGCTGTCACGTGGTCAAGTGAAAATCGAAAATATTGCTTTAACATAACGAATGTTTTCGTAATTACATAATTACGTCATTATTTTTACGTATAAAGAAATACACAATTTATTTTAAACTCGGAATGGTAGTAAAATAATTATTTTTAAAAGGTACTCGTATGTAAAATGCATGGCCCTTTTACACCAAATAACTTTGCATATTGAAGTTAGTTCGATATTTTATATTGTAATATTTATTAGTCTGTAACTAGCTAGCAGTTAAGACCAAATGATGAAAATGGATAGCAATACAAATTTTTAAGTCAGTACTTGATACTTGTGTATTTTTTAATTTGAAAAACGGATGTAACAAGTAAACAGTGTGAATATACATAAATCTGTTTAACCTTCCCAATTTTAAAACTTAACTACATAACGAGATAAATAGGTAAATTTCAGGTGCAAAAAGCGTATTATTTTGAGAAATAATGACCAGATGTCTTGTGCATCTGTATTTAGTATCAAGTCACGTAATATGAGCTAAATTGACTTTTAATTTGACTTTAAAATTAATGCACTTTTTTTTTTCTTTTTTTTTTTCAGCCAAATGACGTCCACTGCTGGACAAAGGCCTCCCCCAAGGTTTTCCACAATGAACGGTCCTGCGCTGCCCGCATCCAGGCTCTTCCCGCGACCTTTACCAGATCGTCGGTCCACCTAGTAGGAGTAATGCACCTACTGCCCATATTTTTATTTCTGACTGTTGTAAGGATTCTGTAGGTATAGACACACAGTACACACCCACTTGTGAGATGATGTCATAGTAAGATCAACTTCGGCTGCTCTTTAGCCGCTTTCTCTTAATAATGTCAGATTGACACTATAGTTACGGTGTGTTTAACGTTGCCCGTGTTTGTGAATAAGCGAAATCGAGTGCATTGTTTGTAAACAACTGACTAATGTGCCATCATGTCAGTCTAAAATAGATTTTTTTAATTCAGTCAGTAAATAGATCATAACCCCATAATTCATAAGGGGATAGGTAATGATATCGCTCATTCGTTCGTTCCAGTCAAATGACGTCCAATGCTGGACAAGCGCCTCCCCCAAAGTATGATAGAAATTATGTAATTAATTAAAGAGTATTGAGCTCTGGTTTTTAGTAGTAGTAAAACTTTACCTACGTAAATTATTATTAAACCCAACTATCATACTTCTACATTATTTAAGAGCACTTCAAGCTGCTTTGAATAAAAGCTGCATACTTTAAAAAATAGGTCACTTCACATGTCTTATCTTATCTCAAATAACGGTACAATTCTTGCAACTTTGCATTCGGCCAATTAGACCTGCCTCGACGAATTTAAAATAAAATAATTGATGGTAAACAAAACAGTCAAAGAATTAATCTCCTTGACCTTCTGCGTTTAAAACAATCGGCAATTTTGAACAATCTCAGTTATAATCTAGCTCTTGTTCTTTAGCAATCGGCCCAAATAGACGGAAAATTCACACAGCCCCTCTATCGCATCACATGACTTTTCTTACGGCCGCAAAAGTGAAAGTATGGGCCGCACACAATCGAATAAATATTAAGCTGGGGTTATGCAATAACGATCTATAAGGTTCTGAGGTCGCTCGATAATTTTCTGAAAGACGCTCGGGCATTTTTAATTATTATGTGTTAAGCGTTATGACCCTATATCGCTTGCAGCATGTTACCGGATGTACATTTAACTTTTGAATATGCAAAGGGATATAATATGGGTCCCATTTTAATTTTACTTTGGTCGCCATGTGTTAAGGTGAAAACTGAAAGCTTTGCTTTAAAACTTCATATTTTACTCTCAAAGCTTTATTTCTACATACAGCATATATTTTAACTTTTTTGCAAATTCATCGTCGCTATTTACAATTTACTTTACACTACTGTCATTACTTAGTACTCTACTTAAATGGATATGGTAGAGCGATTTAGAGCATCTCAAAAGAAAGAAAACAAAGAGGTTGTGCATTACGTTGACGAGTGAGTACCTAGGTATGTAAGCTTGAAATTAAATTCTTAAATTATATTGGCTAGCCACCACCAAACGTTATCCATCATATTTAGAAGTTTGTTGTGTCAAGGCACATAACAACAGGCGACGACATCATAAAGGTAGCAGGAAGGCGCTGGACGCAGGCCGCTACCAACCGGGTAGCATGGAAAGCATTGGGGGAGGCCTATGCTCAGCAGTGGACGTCCTATGGCTGAGATGATGATGATGACATAACAACAGGGCCAAATGTATTGATTTCTTATTTGAATAAACCATTCTTAATAAAAAATAAATAACTTATTTATAACTTACTAATAATGTGAACTAATACGATATTAGCAACAATCTTAGGTATTTTATTCCAGCTATAAATATGCTATTGCATGCTGCAACATTTTTTCTTTAAGCCCGTAATAACAATAAATCTTGCAATGTTTGTTATGATTATTGAGCATCGATTTGTGCTTGCGTGAAGCCGACCAAACAAAAGCCGTTCTAAACAATAATCGTTACAACAACCTCTACAATACAAGTTGCACGCAAAACGCGCACAGATCCGGCTGTCAAACCTAGCTTATAATTTATGTACAGTCAGCGCAAAGATATTTTAGTAACCTAAGACTACCTACTTACTTACTAAACTAGTTTAAATATAGCACTAAACTTAGGGAAAACAACAACATTTAGTTATAGTCTACTTCAATTGAAGTTATGCGTCAGAGGACAAAGGTTTAAGACTTGAATTACCTTGAATTACTCAGGGATGTAAACAGTAGTTATTTCACTTTGCAGTCGATGATAGGTTCGTTCACATGAAAATTGAAGTTATGAAATTGGTCAAAGGTCATCTTTTTAGACATATAGGACAACTAAATCGATTTAAACCATAATACCAAAATAGCCTTTACCATAGAACTTTGGAACTGATGAGCTGTCAAGTCTAAAGTAAACTAGTGCCAATAGTTTCCAAGAAAATCGTCGGACAGACAGACATATCGAAACTATAAGGGTTCCTTCAGGACTACGGAACCCTAAAAACCGCGTATTGAAAAACATGAAGTAAGACGTCCTAAAGCAAAATAAAGCGACACTATTAACAAAATTATAGTCAGATCAAATGAAAACTGATTGCTCTAAGGGGCTGACAAACTCTAGACAGCTGCTTCTTGCAAGATAGAGCTTATTATTAGCAAAATAATGGTTGCGGTCTTGTAAAAATACTTAGCTGGAAATTAGGTTAAAAGTTGTATGATGATGATGTGATGATATTTAAAAATGTTTTTGATATTTACATTAATGTCAGGCCTTATTTTTTTGCAACATTGTCAGACTCTGTTAGTGCGGATTATAGCAAATCACATAAAGCACTCAAAGCATTAGCATTAGGTCAACAGCATGCACCGTGAACACTAACGCGATATGTTATGAAAATAAAAAATAATAACTGTCGGCAAAAATAAAGAATAATTAGCAGCGTAATACTAGGGCACTATTTAAGTTGTGAGCCTCGACAACATAACGTGTTGTTAGACGACATCTGATACTTTTAATGAAAAGTTTGACATTTTTGACTATAACCTTATTTAAAACTTTTTGTCATTTGAGCACGTTTTGTATTATTAACATTGAATTGAAAATTATCTTGACTACAAAAACATGGAATTGACTTGCGGAAATTTTCGCGCGAAGATTTATTATGACTTTCGACGTGGTTAATCAATACAAAACTCAAGCGGTCAGCTAAATTTCACTTTTGGTGATAAAGATCTGTTCTTTACCATTGTAAAACGCTAGTTTAAGAAGTATAATATTATATGTCAATGGCTCACCAGTGAACTTTGCGAAAGTCGTCCAAAATGCCTAATAGCGGCGGAAAACATTGATGTTGTCAGAAAAATGGAAGAAAAACCTCGTCATGTGATATACCGTAGGATTGAGATAATCCTAGGCATTAATTCCACTAGCAGTAATAAAATATTGTATGACTATATTATGGTTAATACGTTTTTTTCTCGCTGGATGTCACAAAATTTTTCAAACGCTCAATAGGACGCTTGTGTCGTTTAGTCCTTGGAAATGTTTGATAAATACGTTTAAAAAGCTTTAAAAGCCGTTTTTAAAATTGTGACAGTTGACGAATTAAGGATCTATGCATAATGATCCTGAAAATAAACAGTTATCGACTATGGAGGTGTTTTAAGATGAACCAATTCTAACAAAAGTCCCATGCGCTCGGAACACTTTGAAACTTACGGTCGCCTATTTTTCCGAAATATCCGATTATATGACAGAAACGTCACTAAAGAAATTTAGAATGGTTAATTCTTAATAGTAAACAGCCACTTTTTTTCCAAAAGTCTTCAGTTTAATAAGGGAAACTGACCAGCATAGTCGAATCGCCATTCGTGACGAAAATGTGAGCTTTTACACGTCTCTTCAAACAACTGACTATTTGAACACTCAAAATATGAAATAAACAGGTCCAACGCTACAAAATTCTTGCTTGGAATCTAAACACTTCTTTTGGTACCCATATATTTAAATTAAATGCGTGAACAGCGATTTATGTAGCCAGAAGCAACTGTCGGTGCGGTCAAAAACCATGCTTTGGAGGTGCCTCAAGCTGAGTGGAAAAAATGCTATGAAAAGTGTTTCGAACACATTAAAAAGTACATAAATCATGAAAGACAATACCAATAAACGCAATCAATACCATTTTAATAATAAACTACTTTGTTTTCATAGTTAGGCTCACAACTTAAATAGTGTCCCACGTAACTAAGCAGCGGTCATACATTCATCTTTTAATAATGGGTAGTTGATGTTATGAAGCGACTTACTCTTAACAATAGGTACTGGCAGCGGATATAACACAAAAATAGAATACTTAATGCCCGTTTTTACCATCAATCCCTAATTTTTTAGTGACGCCTATGGTGTTGGTTAGTAATACACATAACAGGAATTTTGTTTTCATAGGGGTCACTTAGAAATTAGGGATTAAAGGTGAAAGTGGGCATAAGTGCATTTATTCGGAATTCGGGTCCTTATTCAATAAATTCATTATTAGAACTAGAGTTCACCAATTAATAGTGCATATAATCGTAATACATAAAAAATATACGATGTAGGAAATTAAATAAACGGAACAAAATATACATATAGAGCACTCAATTTTGCTAAATTAAATGAAATATTCAATAAATTACAGGTTTAATAAGTCTTGCATTACCTAGAAACTGTGTTAAATCAAGTGGGTTGTGAAAAATGTTTCATCGAACTGTATCTTTATTTCAACCCTGAAATTATTGTAACAACTGTATTTTGATATTTATGTTAGACCGTGTGGTTTGACCCTTTTCAGCACACCTAATGAATGCAGGGAAACTATTAGCTATTTCCCTTGATACTTATACAGTGTGAGTCACGTTAAAGTGTACATATGAAAATAGATGAAATTAGACCTATTTTTATCGACAAAAAAGAGGTCAAAAATTTTTTGAGATTTTTTTTTAATTTTTTATAGATTTTTATTTCTTCCAATTACTTATTGTAAAGAAAACGTAATAACTTTTAAACTAAGCGGTATATCCTGATAAAATAAAAACATTAATAATGCTAAATAACAGGCAATACTACAAAAATACATAAAATACACAAAAAATGCCAACAAATAATAAAAAATGATACTTTTTGAAAAAAATCTGCTTAAAAATTCGTGTTTATTTTGGTTATTTGATAAATTTCTCCAAAAAATGCCCCTATAACAGGTGGTTTTTATTGTTTTGTATTATTCTCTATCGTATTACCTTTGTAAAACCAAAAATTGCATGTCTCTATCCCTGTCACAACATTTGCTATGATAGTTTGAACAAAGGCCTACCACAACATTATTCTCCTCTACAAGTAGGGACAGTTTTAATTTTAACTAAAATGCTTATTTTACTTCGAAATCTTTTGTTTTTACTTGAAATCTAACTTGTCTTTATCAAAATTACAAATCTAGAGCCATTTTCAGTTTCGTTATTAACGAAGCGTTGAATGGCGCGCCCGGAGAGGCTTAGTTCAAACGATCATAGCAAATGTTGTGATAGGGATAGAGACATGCGATTTTTGGTTTTACAAAGGTAATACGATAGAGAATAATTCAAAGTGATAAAAACTACCTTTTATAGGGGCATTTTTTGGAGAAATTTATCAAATAACCAAAAAAACACGAATTTTTAAGCAGATTTTTTTCAAAAAGTATCATTTTTTATTATTTGTTGGCATTTTCTGAGTATTTTATGTATTTTTTTAGTATCGTCTGTTATTTAGCATTATTACTGTTTTTATTTTATCAGGATATACCTCTTAGTTTAAAAGTTATTACGTTTTCTTTACAATAAGTACTTGAAAGAAAAAAAATTCTATAAAAAATTAAAAAAAAATCTCAAAAAATTTTTGACCACTTTTTTGTCGATAAAAATAGGTCTAGTTTCATCCATTTTCATATGTACACTTTAACGTGACTCACACTGTATTATGATGTAATTTTTTTTAAAAGATTGTATACCTATATTTTTAGTATTGGTAAAGTATTAAATGTTTTATCAAGAAAAATATGTAGGACTTCTCAAACCACTAGCGACAATCTTAATAGCCGGTAAGAGTAATTAAATCACATTAGCATAATCCGGCGGACCTGAAACGCGTAATCGACACCAGATACAAAGCTATCCTCCGGCTAGTCAACTAAACAACTTTCGGTCTGAAAAGTAGGCCTGCGCAAACTGGCGACCGTGTCAGTAGCGCACAACCGACGAAAATTAAATTTTGTCATCGAATACGCAATACCGCGAGGAAGCGTCATCGCAGAACGTAACCGCGAGTTTGATAATCTGCAACTTTCTCTCTCGGCGGGAAGCCGCGGCGCGCGGCAGCCTCACTCAGAGATCGCTCGCGGCGAACGGCGCGCGCGCAATTCGGCAACGCACCCGAACGCGTCCCGAAATCCGTCGATATACTAGTCGTGTTACGTTGTTTATGAAATAAATGTTATTCTAAGTGATTATATTTGCCACATTGTGCCATCATGGGAACCTTTGGAATGTGAGTTTGTGTTTTTTAATTAACTGTAAGATCTGAATTTCCCACAGCTATAGCCACTTAAAAAGTTTTTGTGCTGAAGTTAAGTTTAAGTAGACTTTTTTCTGGATACTGGCCATTGAAAATGTTATTGTGCTCTTTAAGTAAACTATTAAAGGTACTAAACTTTGTCCTCGTGTCAGTACAGTGTTAAATTCCTCTCGTCTACCAAATGTAGGACAATGCCAGCCGAGGTTGCAAGTTCAGCCAAGACTTGCAGCCTCCGCCTGCACATGCCTAATGAAATCACACGGGCCAAGTTTTAACAAGTACCGAGTAGGTACTCGTGTGTAGTTGTGTAAGAGAACGTAACTATTTTACATTTTCGCTTAAGTTACACACATTACATACCTCGTGAATATTTAGAAACTCCTCAATTGGTAAATGGAAGGAATGGAATGGCTTTACAAAAAACTATCAACATTTATTAAACAATCCAAAGTAAGAGCTATTTCTTTCCAAAAAAAAACAATGGCAATTCCATCTCTCCCAGCTTCTTTTATTATCTCAGTGCGGTACAAATTAATCGATTATGCATATAATTATAATTAAATCATTGTGGAACAGTGCCGTAACTAGGGCGGTGCCAGCGGTGCCCAGGCACAGGGCGCAGACCCTGGAGGGGCGCAGAAATGACCAGACCAAGCATTATTCAAGGGCGCAGTTTTGAAAGCTCGCACCGGGCGCATAAAAGGCTAGTTACGGCACTGTTGTGGAATCATATTACACCTTTGAATTAATCCAAACGATGTTGTATCAACAAGCTCTAAACTTTGAACTATCGCTTAAATAAAAAGGCCATAATGTTAAAAGGTTACATAAGATAAGAAACCACGCTTGCCTTTCCTAAAACATCTTGAACATCGCACAATCATTAGCATAATATTGTAGAGTCAGTCGTATGAAGTGATTTTTCTATACTTGTTTTTTATTTTTGGCTTAATAATATTCCTTTTACCAATGCTTATATTATTACCGTTTTTATAACTTAACATTATCAAAACTAGGCTGGGTTGTACCATCTTACTTTAACTTTGGTAAATGTCACAAATCTGTCAAATTCCATACAAAAATGCCTGCCATCGTTTTAATCACGGTCAAAGTTAGGTGGTTCAACCCAGCCTAAGTTTTACAAACTTACAAGCTCCTAGCCGCCGGTTCGTGCACCGGAACCAAACGTCAAGAGATAGTAGGTTCGTATCCCAAAGGGGGCAAACCTAGTGTGATAGATAAACATGAATATATCCAAAGTTATGGTCCACTGTATTATACATAATAATTATCTATTTATAACCGTTATCTAGTAGCTATTTTAAGCTCTACTTAGTTGGAGACTCGCTTAACCTTTCTGGGATTGTCTTTATTTATTTATTTAAATGTCAGCACCGTGTAGTAATAATACTAAGAATGTTACGTGAACAACTTTGCTGCTTATTTTAATTATACATTTCATGTCAAATTTCAATGCCACCAATCTCTACATACCAACTGTGTAACAGGTTTATTCTGAAACCTACTTCAAGTAATGCAGCATTTATGTTATTAATATCTCTCCAAAATGCTATTTTCTTATTATACTAGTAGATATTTGCTTTTTCAAATATGCTTTGTTTCATATAGGTATTTTTAATATATTGAAGATTTTCTAACCGACCCTTTATCTTTGCGGTCCAGTGTATTTTGGGACAGAAGGTTTCCTAGTAAAGAGTGTAGTTTTCTAATAATTACTACTTATTTGTGAAGAGAAAAAATTAACGATGCTACTACTTTAAGTTACCACTTAGCTCATTTTTAGAATGCTAATTATTATCATCCACTTATGAATGAATCGCATTCAGTCGTTTTGTATGGAAATAATACATTCACATGACGGAAGTTCTCAGAGTTTACTGGAATAATAGCTTTGCTAGACTGTTATATCACAAGCTTTAATTTGAAAAGGATTTTACTAGAAGACTATTAAGAAACTAAGAAAACCATTAACATCAATTAAATTGATACAAAATGCACCATCTATATTTTATGTAATCTAATAGGTTTACAATTTCAAAGATTCGATTAATAGTAATTTTATCTTATTTTGCAATGATATAAGAGGTTGGGGATAACTCTGATACCAAGAGTACAAATAAAATAAAGAATTGTTAAAGGATAACCACAACACTCATTAAAATACTCTCATTTATGTTATCTTTTTAAACATGATCACTATAAAACAAATAAACACTCGGTTATTACCAAAATAGGGGGTTTACCTTGCTCGAAATGATTAGGTAAAATATGTTTAGTGTTTCACATCGTTGTTCTCTCGATCCATTAAAGTACTAGGTATAGTTCTTGCAACTCACGAAGGCGAGTGAGCTTTACTTGTGTGTGTACGTGTACATGCACATAACGATAGTATAATGTGTATCAAAACTTTTGAAAATCGAACAGCAGCGAGCCATCACACATGTTCACACACACAAAGCTCACTCGCCTTTGTGAATGAGGGCTATCGTTTTAGCGCTCACCAGTTGGCGCCACTGTAGATTAAGGTCCTGTCACTTGCTAGTAGCGAAGACAGTGGCGCCAACTGGTGAGCGCTAAAGTGGTAGGAGGACTATCGCATTTGCCCTCATCAAGATGGCGCCACTGTAGAGTAAGGTCCTGTCAATCGCCAGGGGTGCCAACTGTTAAGTATAAAAACGATAGCCCTCATTGCAACAACTAATACTTGTAGCCCTGTAATCTTCACTAATAAAAATGTTGGGTAATGCTTTATTATCTATATTTTATGTTCAATTCAGTTTTGTCACACCCTATAACTAAGTTAGTGCTCATATTCTTATGAAACATTTTTCAGCAAACGTCAGGTCAAATTAAATTTCGTGACAATATGGCGACCGAGCTTTCTTTTTTTCACGGTCGTTATTTTAGTTGTTCGTTTGATTGCGGTCAAATATCTCTGTGTGCCGACTTATTAGCACTGCCAAGGCAATAGGTCGCGTTAAAAACTAGGCAAATATTAATAAAACTATATTTGTGTCAAGGTTGTGTCGTTTTTTTCACGTAATGGAGTTATTGTCTGAATTCATACTTAATAATCGTCTTCGTTTGTTTTTTTAATGAATTCTATAGTGAATTCGAATTGTTAATAACCTCAGCAAAGGTTACGGCCATAAAGTTTTAAGTGTTTTATATTGACTCTTTGTTCAACAACAACAATCATACGATTATTTTTATGACAGTTTATGACATTCATTCTATCTATCTATATTTATTGCAATTATAAAGAAGTTTATTTAACAAACCAAAAAAACGAATATTCTTTAAGCTCTGTTGACAATAACAAGCACCCATTAAGTTAACAAGGATTTGATTCAAAGCTAGATTAAACAATCAATTTGCCAACTTAGAACAAAATACTTCATTTAGAACATGTCATTCAAATGTGCTCATCTGTCTCTACATTTAGAAAATTAGCATAAAAAAGCACTTGTTTATTAGCAATGTACGATCAGATACATACAAGTACGAGTATACATATAATGTCATCACATACGGATAGCATCTTGCCTCCATGCATTTGAATAATGGGTGCATTTTATTCATGCTAGATGCAGATAAAGGTAATTAAATGAAGAGGCACAATAAAGATCTTCCTTGTTGCAATCATTGATATAATTAACCGACTTTAAGGGTCTAATAACACAATAAATTACAGACTATTAGTAAATAAATCGAGAAAGAAATAATATAAAATTCCTGTTTATAATGATGTTAACTAATTTTTCAAACATGTAATTATTTCACTGGTACTTAGATAACATAAGAAAGCATTTATTACTGGCTTCTTAATTAAAAAAATAACTCCTGTAATATGTATATTATTTTGTATAAATAAGTACGTTTATACGTAATTATTCGCAGAAATAATTTATTGTTTTACTTCTTCTCATTACACATACATTTTCTAAGGAATACTAAACTCATCATTAAGTGTTTAATACTTGCATCAGGTATTTATAATACCAGGAAAATATGTTGTATTTAATGCAATACTTAATACTTAGTTGCGTATCAGACTGCAAATCAAAATAATTTTTTTTTCCATAAGAGAAAAATTACGTAAAGAGATTTCAGATCCCCAAATAAAGTATGTTTCGCTACCTGAGCTTCAAATTAGCATTTTTATTTTCATAAAAGAAGGTACTGTTCTAAATAAATACCTACATAAAATTTTGTGTAAGCTCTCAGCTTTTACAAAGTCCAATGAATATCAATGAATTTAATTTAACAGATACATCATCCAGATAATAATCCTATACAAAAAGAGCGACAATTTCGTGGATACTGACTCACCGCCGCCAGACTGACATGGTAAAAAATATAATTAGAAGATACTTTAGTGTACGTACCTTAGAGGAAAAAGGTTATCTAAGGGGAAATAAAAAATTAAATGACTATAGAATGTGCTAAAACATACTATACCTACTAATACATACGTCTGACGTTACTTCACCCAGATATTTACTGACACGCCTCCTGGCTGACATTATGCCAAAAAAATTATTAAAGTCAGAAGATTACTTAGTACCTACTTACCCAAAAGGAAAAATTTTATCAGTATCTAAGGGGGGAAGACTATAGACTGTGCCAAAACATACTAATGCACACCAGCCGCGCTAGGATGCGCGCCGTGATAAAATTCTATCGATAATAATCTAGTCCTAAGACAAAATTATGTATGTAAACCCCTTTGCTTGAATTTGTGTCTGTCTTGTTGGTTGTCCTAATTAAATAAATAAATAAATAAATAATTGATTTCAAACGTATGGGCATATCTCGTGGAAACGATAAAATTCTTTGATAAAAGTTTATGTAGGCCTACTGCGCCCAAAGCTACCGTGAGCTATAAAAACAATCGCATACGCGCCTGACCCAATGGCACTATGTTTTAAGGGTGACGTAACGTCACCCTGAAGAATGCAGGTCGCGATCTGCAGCCGGCGCACGCGCGGATGCGTCAAGTCTTGCGCAACCCACGCGGATCGATACCTTATGCTGTGGACGTTAAAGCTGGTAATCGTTTGAGAAATCTGTGTACACTTTTAGTTTCAATTAATTTGATTAAAATACCAAAAAGCTAGTCAATAATTATATAAGCTTTTGAACATTCTAGAGCTAGAGCAAGTTCCCTCAAAATGAGGGCACAATGCACAATGTCAATTGCACAAATAGCAATAGTTAGCTGTTATTTTTCTATTGCATGCTTCTGGTTATCGATATTGCAAGTTAAAGTGAGCTACTTCACCCAATGTCACAAAAAAATATGCAACGGGGACTACATATTATGCTTACTACATGGAACTAAAATATTTTCATGTCGTAAAATTTAATGTGTGATAATAACTTAAACATCTTATAGTGATAGCTATTTCCGTATAAATCTGGGCCTATTAGTCTCCGAGGTCCGCAAAAGTAATTTGTTGCGCAACACATATGACAATGTTCCCGAAGTAGACGCCTTTGCGCAAGTGGGGACCTCCACCTTCCACTTTCCGATTGCATAAGCTCAAGTTTTCGATTTCATCCAGCTGCCGGCGGCAAATTCACTTTCGTTAATGTCGTGTGTGAACATGCTTAAGGGTCTGAGAAGGTATTGCACGCGGTTGAAAGGTGCTATATGTCTGAAAATAGCACTATAAAGTATACATTTGGCAGTTACAGAAAAATTTGAAGGTGCTATGTATCTGAAATTAGTGATATAAAGTATACAATTTTGTCTGGCAGTTACGTAAAAATGGGTACAATGTACTTACATTTTTATCATTCTACCTATTTTAGTCATCATCATCATCATTTCAGCCATAGGACGTCCACTGCTGAACATAGGCCTCCCCCAATGCTTTCCACGTTGATCGATTGGTAGCGGCCTGCGTTCAGCGCTTCCCTGCTACCTTTACGGGGTCGTCGGTCCACCTTGTAGGTGGACGTCCCACGCTGCGTTTCTATTTCAGTCAGCATCAAGTACCTACATAGTTGGAGATACCCAAAGTTGCCAAATAATTCGTAGCACGTGTTTGTTACAATTGGAATAAGGTTGTGTAGTCAACTTTTTAGCCACTTTGGGTGTCACGAACTATTTGACGCTTGACTGTACAAAGTGCAATGGCAGCTCGCACATTGTTTTATACTCGTTAAAGAGGTCACAATGAAACAATCAGGTACCAGTTATTTTTGGCAAGGTAAAGCAAACAGTTCGTACTAATGAAAAGCACTAAGTTAAATTATGTCAATTTCCACTTAAGTACTTGAAAAATCTTCAAAATTTTTGATAGAGTTTGTAAAATATCTAAAGTTTTTTCAAGATCATTCAAACAGATATATTAATTTAACATTCACCTTCTGATTTTCTTGATATTCCTATAAAAGTGTCTAGTTATCTATGCAATTTTAGTTACCTAACTCTGAATATCTTAATATCTGAATAATTTAATGTAATCAATATAATTTATTTCCATTAAAATACGATAATAACTGTCTGCGAGTCTAACCGGTCCGTACATTAGGCTAAGCCTGTCCTGTAGAGTGTAGAGAACAGAAATAATTTACGAGAAAATTGAAGAAACACATTTTTTATAAATTCGTAACAGTTCAATGACCTGTAATGAATTTGATATCACAGAGCGCTACTTAAAAAATACACTGAATGAGTAACTTAAGCTGCCTTTAAAACCGCGTGACGTGAAGTCATTCGTAAAAAATCGGAGGCTCTACAATTTCAAATCATTTATCTCCCTCACTCGCCCTTTGCTGCTGTTATGAGTAAAAGAGACTTACGATTACGTAGGAGACACGTTGACTTCTGTTGTCGGTGATGATTAATAAGTTATAAATCATAATTTGTCATGTTTCTTTCAATCCTTTGAATGTCTGACTAATAAGGACAAGTAAATCAAGTAAGTGATGACATGTCCTGTGAACAACAGTCTCTTTCCATTGTTAGTAATTATTTATCCTCATTAACTAACCCAGTCTAACTACCTAAGTTATTTGAACTTGAACCAGTCTTTGTTCTATAAAAATGCCTACCAGAAGTCGTTAACATACTTTGACATTATTAATGGTAAACGAAAATCTACTATTTATAGACCATACCGGATTATACAAAATTTCCAGTCCATAAGATAGAGAAGGCGTGGTCTTAAGTTAACGGCCGAAAGTAACAAGTTTCTATTTTATAAAAACTACATAAACAAACAGATAATTTTATTGTTTCTATGTCTTTTTTATTATATGTACTTTAATATAGTTCTATAGACACTTGCATTACTTGAATAGAAGTAAAAATGTTATCTATTAAATATGTAATCAAAGAATTACTGGGCCGATTCGACTCTATACAGTGCAGTCTGTTTGCTCTATATTTAAAAACTATCCTCCTTTCCAAAGGAATAAATAATCCCTGTACAAATAAATGGGGTCGCTAAACGACAGTTAAAAATAGTACAGACAGTAACTAGTTTATTCGTACAAACATTGCGATCAATTAATATGCATGCCGTGCGGTAATATTGTGCAATATTGGAGGAAGGAAGGAATCTTATTACACAGTTAGTGCCGTAATGATGCGCTTACTCAACGCGTGTAAGTGCCGTAGCGATGCGGTCCTTCGATCGCTACTGACATACTGAGCTATACAAAAATAATAGCTATAATTCATGGGAAAAAAATCTCTAGAGAAAAATTCATAAACAACAGCTCAACAGCATAGACTAAATTTTAAATAAATATTCTAATATCTAAAAAATAATTATGAGTACTCGTAGTTATGGACTACAGCATTTCTATGTAATGTTTATCAGCAATGGTAAAATACAGGTAAAACGACGTTTGATTCGTGAAAGAGTGCAATAATCATAGAGCGGCTCGTTGTTCTATTACAAGTAATTTATGCTCTAGCTCGTCTATACTCACCATAAATCAACAATTTTGTTAATTTCACTTATTTTATGAACTTTAACTGTCAGATAAAGGTTATCTGGCCATAGTTATGGGGCACGTGATAAGCCATTGGTTGTGCATGGCATGTGTGCGACTCTTATTTGCATATTGCTTTCCGCTATGTGAGAAGTACCTAACACCATATTATTATTATATGTCAGATCATACAGAAACTTCTATTGTAGGTGTTTAGGCGCAAGCTTTGTAACTAATATTTAGTAGTAGGTACTAATTCACACCTTAATCTGTTTGTTGTTTTGCCAGAACAAAATTCGCTATAAAGTGCGATAAATCGCACCTGTAATAAAAAATTCAAATACAAAACACTTAATGTTCTGCCTTATCTCTTCCATGACCAATCAGTCTTCCTCGTCAACACCCAACTTTTCAAAGATGGCTGCTTACCCAACGCGACTAAGTGACCGTGTCGAATGCACTTGGTCACTGGCCTGTTGCAGACTGACACAGTAATCTCAAATAAATTGTCTATCAAATTGCTCGATATAATGTTTACAAAGAATCAAGCAATCGTCTTAACAACTGTCTGACGAGTCCTACAGACTACAGACAGACTTTTTACCGGCAGATAGTTTGGTCGACTTTTTTTTACTAATTTTGACTAATTTGTATAAAGAATCGGCCGATACCGTGCGTACTTTCATACTTGTTCATACTGGTTAACTGCCTGATTAAACTTAAAAAAGACTTTTTAAAAAAAGCCAACAAAATGTCTGTAGACTGCGGGGCTTAAGGCTGGGTTGCACCATCTTACTGTGACTTTTACAAACGTCAAAAATCTGCCCAACTTCATACAAAATACACCGGTTAGTGATAACGATAGTATGTACTATAAAGTTACGGTTAAAGTTAGGTGGTGCAACTCAGCCTAAATTACTACCTGTCCCTAGCTTTTTTATAACATTGTAACTTACAAAGAATATTGCATAGCATACGGCCAGCTACACTAACTGATACTTAAATAACACTTAAATAAACTCTACATATGCATTTATAATTCATAGTTAAACTTTTTATAAACACTTCTAGTGTTGTTTACCGACAGTAAATCCATTTGCATATGATTATTTAATGACCAGGAAGAACACGATAGTACACAGTCGTAAATATTGAGTTCAGTTTAATCTATACTTCTATACTAATATTATAAAGCTGAAGTTGTGGACCAAGACGCTCAACCACCATAAACAAGCTATGGTGTTAGTGCATCTAATTTTCATTATCTTGGTTTGTCTATATATACTGGGCAGGGTAAAAAACTTTGTCACCGCGATGCAGGATTGTATGCGCGGTGGAGTTTGCCATAGTAAGATCGTAACAGCGCCATCTGTTGGTACGGTTTGTAGTGGCGCAATTTATTAATCACAGTTTGTTTATTTGGTTGAACGCGCTAATCTCAGGAACTACTGGACCAATTTGAAAAATTCTTTTTGTGTTGGATAGTCCGTTAATCCCTGAAGGCTTTAGGCTATATATCATCACGCTAAGACCACTAGGAGCGGAGCACCAATGAAGAATGTTTCAAATCAGTGATTTTTTTCCTTTTGAGAGCTGACGCTGCGTAAACGGTTAAAGTTTCGCATAAATTATGTATGATAGGATTTTCCCCTTTAAAAGTTCTACAAAAAAGTCCGCGACAGCATATGTCTATCTTTTATGGTTGGCTCACTGTAACCTTTTTGTCTGGATGTCTGGATGTTTGTTCCTCTTTCACGCAAAAACTAATAAACGGATTTTGTTGAAACTTTACAGTATTATTATTTATAACCCAGGCTAATATATAGGCTACAATTTATGACGATATGTGACAAACTAAATTTCAATAAATAGTTAAGAGGTGAGAAATATCCTTAAAAACGCCATCTATCGACGTGCTTTTGACGGTCGTAAACATTCATGAGAGCGAAGCCGTGAAACGTATCATTAGTCCTAATTAGGAACTAAATATTACATTTATAGAACTGTTCATAATATTTAAAATTTAGTCAATAAAGATATTTTATGTAATTGAATAATTCACTGTGTTTAAACGAGCAAATCAAAGTCTAAATTAGTGACCGCCATCTATCGACGTGCTTTGTGGCGAAGCCGTGAAAAGTATCATTAAAAATGTATGTACCTAATTGAATCATTCACTGTGTTTAAACGATCAAATAGTATTCAAACATTTAGATAATAACGTTAAAAACCATTTAAAAATCCTATGAGAACTTTTTCGACTTCTACACGGACGAAGTCGCGGGCAAAAGCTATTTGTAAAATCATCATCATCATCATCATCATTTCAGCCATAGGACGTCCACTGCTGAACATAGGCCTTTGTAAAATAATTAGACTAAATTATTAAAAGTGCCTACCCAAAGTCAATAGTCCACGCGGACGAAGTCGCGGGCACAGCTAGTCTTCAATAAATTAAACATTGGTAAAGCTTTATAACTTTATACACTGGAAATATACATAGAAAACGAAGTCACTATAACTAAGTGACTTAACTTTGGTCACTTCAGACCACTTCAGATTGTACTCGAACTTCTGTTTTGTAAAATGTTTTTCGAGACAACTTACTCGTATAATATTTGGATTCGTACTGCGCTTAATATTGAGAGCTATTTAAATAAGTTGCTTCATTGTGTAATTTATAAAGTGAACTTAACATCTTTGCGCTGAATATCACCACTAATTTATTATAAATATTTACATACACGAGCGCATAATGACGTCACATATGTTTAACGGACATTAACTAAGTCGTGGCCTGCAGCCAAAGGTTACATGTTAGGAAGTAATTAAAGGCCAATCAACCTCTGTAAACTATTATCGACACGTTGATTGCAGGCAATAACAGCCCTACTTCATAAAAACTGAGAACAAAAGACGGAACTGGTTGTAGGTAAGGACACTCTCTGCAGATTCAATGGCTGAATAGATTGGCAAATGGCCTAATATTTTATGGAATTCACATTCTATACTCCTGATCCAGTGGAACCATAGAGATATAGAGAGCTGTCTTTTCTTGTCTTGTCTTACATGGTGGTGTATAAAATGTGTTCTATCTTTCTATCTACTACTCCTACTTATGGTCGGTACACAGAATAGAAAAAGAAGAATTTAATTCAAGTGGATTATACTCTTGATTCAAGAAAGTATGTATCTACCGTATTTTATTGACCCACATTAGAACCTGAAAGCTCTAATTGATTGAAATACATCTAAAAGGCCTTGCTAATAAACTAATTTAGATGGTGTAAAGCAATGTAACTTTCAAAGCAACTTTCTTATCTGTAACAAATTAATTTTAACCTTTTTGCATAAACTTTGATACAGCGACTGTTTTTAGCATACATTATAAATAATATCTAATGCTGAGTGCAGATTTTGGAACTTGAAATTGAAAATCATTATAAAGTCGCTGTCTGTGCGCTTAGATTTTTAAACTAAGTACGGAACGGATTTTAATACAGTTTTCAGCAATATCACTTTGCATCAGGTGAGATACATGCCAAGAGCTTTCTCGTTATGGATTCAAGAGGAATGTTCGTTCATATACAATACCTAAGCAGGTCGCTAATAGTTAGCCTTGGGTTACCTCACTTTAACTATAACAAACTTCAAAAGTCTGTCAAACTCCATACAAAAATACCGTTGGTGCAACTGAGGATAATTCTTCTAAAATCAAAAGCAGCCATAATGCGAGTTTCCTAAATGTTGTGATAAGTTTTTATACGCCACTGATCGGTCAGAGGCCATGGCGATTAACAATAAAAAAGAAACACCTAATCATTAACATAGTAACCGAGACATCCGAGTCGTGATTGAGACATCAAAGTTCTCATCGCTCATAAAAAGTTTAAAGTTATCGCGCCGGGTTAATATTCTACAATGTTATATTTAAATGGGCCTCTTCCTAAGTCTATTGTGGCCGGAAGTCATTTGTAGAGATCGAATTTGAACTTGTTATAGTCAGTTTGATACTTTAAATAAACTTTTTTATTTATATACTTTATTGCACCAATATCGTACAAAAGGTGGCCTTAATGCTAAAAGCATTCTCCGCCAGTCAACCTTTGGGTCATGCAGAAAGCTGTCAGTGTGGTACAGGTAAAATATAAAATATCTCAAAACAACACAAACTAAACGCCTACCTACTTATATTAAAAGTCAAATAAAGAAGTACTTTAAAAATAATGAGTTAAGCATACATATAGGTACCTAAGTGCTATTTAAGGTAAGATTCGCGAAAACAACAATGTAAACATATGTATAAGCATTCTCATTAGCTCTCATCGTTAATAAGCTTTTAAAGCATTTGAAGTTTTTTGTACTCTTTGCAATACTTCAATAATAGCCAGTTTCGCTTACTTAATTAGTGTTAAATTAACATGAAATTAGCACCTTTTAGCCCTTATCGTCTGAGAGCACGAGACGACAATTAGAATTAGCAAACGTTCAATTCAAATCTTTGATTTGTTTTTATAGTAATTGCTATTGACACTTCTATTAAGACTCTCCGGAATAACGAGTAGATAGGTAATTGTGTTTCACTTAAGTGCCTACCAAGTATTTATTATTGTGAACGTGAGAAAGTATTATCCCACGAGGTTTGTAAAAACTACTCGATTAAGGCTCACGGTTGAGGAAGACCGTTCTTACATTCGATACACGCACTACTGAAAAACTTTGTTGCCACATTTTTGTCATTTACATTTATTAGAGGAAGTCTGTCAATTATGTAGTTAAGGTTTTTTGTTAACTTTGAATTAATATAATTATAAATAAACATGGGTAAGCCGTAATATTTTTAGGTAGAGATTTGCTAAGCAAATGTTGCATAAACACACAGTATTTTGTGGCATACGAGTACACGAATTCTAGGAACTATTTACATATTTTGTGACTTGGTACATAATTGAGTGCGTGTATCGAGTTATTCTAATATCTTCTCTTTTGTCTTTGTTTTTAAACTTTATTCTAACCATCATGATGGTCTATGCTACCGACTTCTAACATTTTCAAATATTTTAAAAGGAAAATACCTATGTAGTTAGGTATTACGTTGAGGAAATCATGGGATTATGTAAGGAATGTGCCTTGTTTAGCGCTCTTCAGCAATTAAAAGGTCGTAAACATCACAACTCGTCGCTTCACTGGAAATCACGTTTTCTGTATAATATTAGAATATTAATATTTGTAATTTATTAAACGTATATTCTTAATATTAGAATACATTTATGAAAAACATGGTATTTTTTAAAAGATCAAATAAAATAATTATGCAATCACATAACGATTCCACTCACGTCTTTTTTAAATCGATTTTTCTTACATATTTTGTTTAATATGCAATTAACAATAGCCACAAGTTGCGATGTGCTCAGTGATAAGCTACATATGAAAATTTAAAGAACTATCCCATCAAAATAGGAAAGCACAAATAGGTATCTCAATTAATACTTTGGATATAATAAGAGTTGTCAAAACAACAGCAAAGTAAAGAACTCTACCACCGTAGACTACATCATGTGTGATTGCGGTCAAATACCTACTTAGTTCTGCATAAAATAAAACTATGAAATAGTTATGTGTCTAGCATAGAGTTCGGCTCAGACAAATTGAATACGAGAAACGCACCCATTCACGTGCAAGGTATTCGACCTACCTCCAAACCCTATCATGTGGCCGAGACTTAATGCGGTACTAACGGAGTATATTGACTTTAGTGCAAAAACCTCAAGGTCAAGTCTACACGAGTGGAGCGACAGTTGAATACATACCAAACCTTGATCAAAAATACTTGACTTGTCTCTTTCGTTTGCAACTGGTTTTTCTATGAACTTTGTCGCAAAATCCACCCATTATGATCTTTGTGTCGACGTCAATACCAAGCTACACAATGTGGCATCTTATTATTGATGTAAAAGATGCTATTTTGCAGCAAAAATAGTCAAATGTATTGACGAGTATTCCAGTGACCAGACGCACTTTTAGCTTGGTCCACGGGCCAAGTCGCTGGTTTGAATTTTTAAATAGTTTTTCTTCCATTGACTGGGTCCACCTCTAAGATTCTAGAGTAGTTTTTTGTTGATTTGGTGTTTAATTTCTTAATAAAACATTGAAGGTGGGCCCAGTCACTGGAAGAAAAACTATTTAAAAATTANTGTATTGACGAGTATTCCAGTGACCAGACGCACTTTTAGCTTGGTCCACGGGCCAAGTCGCTGGTTTGAATTTTTAAATAGTTTTTCTTCCATTGACTGGGTCCACCTCTAAGATTCTAGAGTAGTTTTTTGTTGATTTGGTGTTTAATTTCTTAATAAAACATTGAAGGTGGGCCCAGTCACTGGAAGAAAAACTATTTAAAAATTAAAATCAGCGACTTGGCCCGTGGACCAAGCTAAAAATGGGCTAAGTCGCGGAAGACTCGTTCTAACGACTGTATTTTAAGCAAGTAAATAATCTCACCAATTGTCACGGTCTGAAAGCAATGATTTATTTTAACTTCAAGATACAGAGAACGGTGTATTTCCCGGGGGCTTCTCCCAGCCTTCGTTGTACCGAAACACGACACAATTTAGAAACCATTTACTTCACCACTGGCAATTATTTTCATTATTATTCATGTGATTTTGAATTAGCATCTATGTGGAAACTCGGCGCCTTTCCATAGATTAGTCAGAATATTTCCAAGATACTTATAATAAAGTGCAGCCTGTCCAGCGCCTCACGGCCAGCGGATTTCTGGGGCGCCTTTAAAGACTCTAGAAGTAATTAAAATAACTTCATTCAATTGGTCGGTAGTTCCTCCAGCCATAGTTGGTTGTATGACGACATAAAGCAGACTGATTAGGGTCTAAAAGTTTACCTTATTAATGTGTCGATTACGTTTCACAGTTTCACTATTATGTAGCGTCATAGAGCGAGTTTTGTTTAGATCGGGTGTAGGTAATTGAGCGTAATTATGAGGCATTGGACGACTTGAAGGACCGTAATAACTACTTTGTTTTAATAATTGATAGTTGGTAATTGGTGGATTACCTTCAAATTTGGGCTTTGAAATTTTGAACCTTTTCTTAAATATAAAGGCAATCATAAAAGCCCGTTGCCAACCAGGAACTAGGTACGTATAATCTAGCCAGTCTCATTATTTGCAACTGCAACAAATTTTCTGGTAGAACAGCTATTCAAAATAGGAAAAGTTGGTTGCGTGTACTCGTAAGATTTTTGTTTTTAATTTACGAAGCTGAAATTACTTTTAATACTTGTTGTAGCTCGTGAAACTTATTTAATATTTAATCCGATAATAAACTGACTCAATAAAAATTTAGTAAATATTTTTCATTTTTAATATTAGCGGGCTGTACTTACTTGAGTGATTTGTGTTGTCGTTGTGATGGACACTCAAATATGACAAGTAAATACAACCCAGAGCCACCCGTGTCGATATATCACACGTCGGACTAAACAAGCACAGACGGCATTGTAGGCGATTAAGTAATCGTTTTTCCCCAGCTCTGGTGCGTTTTGCAAGAGGTTGCCACACCAAGAGTCACAGACTTAATTGCTGTAAGCTATACAGCCGCAGATGAAAACAATCCAAAAGGAGCCCTAAAACTGGAGAATAAAGAGCATATTCAAATCTCTGATGCTATCTTACAGGGCTGATAGATACCGAATTGAATCTGGTCAAGCAACGTGCAACTAATCGAGTATTTCGACGGTTGGTCATACTCTGGGTGCCGATCGAGCGTGGCCGATCAATGATCGTGGTTGTTTCCGCCTTATAATTAAGTAAACATGCATTCACATGCGTTGTAATTATGGATTAAAGACTATACAAAAGATGAGGCATATTAATTACATCAATTTCAAATACAGTATGCTGTGTAAGTAGGTATATGGCAATTGGATGAAGCTTATCATCAAGCGATTGGTAGGTAAATCAGCAGAGTTAAAGTACGAGTTTAGAGTAACAATGTACATAGTGTTTGGGTAATTTATTAGCTAGAGGAAAATCCTTTAATTTTCATACAAAATATTGACGAATGATGAGATTCTCAAATCAAAGATCAACACTTACAATCATCTCTAAGGAAGTGACTCAACTTTATATAAAATCCCCATCGACAAACACTTCATGGAAAACCAATGGTAAATCTTTTCGCCGTATCCGATGGGCTCATCTTTATTGGATAAAAAACAAACATCCTCAAAATCTGATCTCACGTGATACAAAAGGAAAACCTCGTGCTTAGCAACAGCAAAAACCTAAAACAAGACTCGCTTATTGATAACAAGTTTGATCAGACGTTTTTTACTGCAGCCTTTGTTGAGCACAATTTATTTGCATGGAGTTAATATGCCGTGAATGTAAAACATAATAATTGTTTGGAGGTGTGCAAAATTTTCGCTTCACGTTTTTGGATAATTTATTTCAGACTATTACACATTATTTAAAAAAAAGAACCTATTACAAATACCTACGATACCGCAAGGTTGATGTGCTGTCGTCTGTTTAGTTTAACTGTAAACATGTTATTTGATGCATTTATTTATAATGCGGGTTATTGGAATTACATAAAACATTTAAAGTATTTGAAAGATAAACCTACAATCTATACTAATATTATAAAGCTGAAGAGTTTGTTTGTTTGTTTGTTTGTTTGTTTGTTTGTTTGTTTGTTTGGTTGAACGCGCTAATCTCAGGAACTACTGGACCGATTTGAAAAATTCTTTTTGTGTTGGATAGCCCGTTAGTTCCTGAAGGCTTTAGGCTATTTATCATCACGCTAAGACCAATAGGAGCGGAGCACCAATCAAGAATATTTCAAATCAGTGATTTTTTTCCTTTTGAGAGCTGACGCTGCGTAAACGGTTAAAGTTTCGCAAAAATCATGTATGACAGGATTGTTCCCCTTTAAAAGTTCTTTAAAAAAGTCCGCGGTAGCATATGTCTATCTTTTAAGGTTGGCTCATAGTAACCATTTTTATGCAAAAAAAATCTGTTTTAAAATAATGCATTATTTGCGAAGGTGTTTTTATAAACATGATATTAATCCTTATCCAAATAAATAAATTATTCACCACAAGTATTTAATTTTAAACATTCTTGCCCTTTACACCATTCGATTTCAATAAATATCTTAGGAGATATCGCAGTTTTAAAATCACATCGCAGCAAAATAATGATCAAGTACTACGCGCGCTACTGATGGATCAATGCACAGCCTAAACCGCTGATCGTAAAGACCTGAAACTTGGACGGTGTGTTCTTTGTATGACGTAAGCATCTGATAAGAAAGGATTTTCCAAAATTCTACCCCTAAGGAGGTAAAAAGGAGGGGCAAAGTTTGTATGAAATAACGAGATTCCTTCGTCCAATCTACTTAAAATTTTGCATAAGCATTCTATAACAGAATTAATGGAAGACGTGTTTCGTATTTTAGTGAAATGCACCCCCTAACTATGTTAAAAAGGGGTAGAAAGTTATTTTAGTGGTGATTTGCTTCAAAGTTGATATTAATTACTCATTAGTGCATTTTTTTACAATCATGACGTCATGTTAACGACTACCATACTCTAGGGGCCTCCACTTAACCTCGGAGTGGGTGCCCGCTGCGTGCGCTCGCCCAACAATGCATAGTAATGCATGAAAGTCATGCCGCGGGCACCTGCTTGCGCTGTATACATAAACTCATTTTCGCGCGAGAGTTTTGGCGGAGGCCCTTGAGGTAGTGGGAGTAGTCTTGAGGAAAAGCTCCTTCTCCCACGGCCAGTGGCATGCTGGAAGCTTGGTAATTCTAGCACCCGTAGGAAAATATAAAAAAAAGTTTACCAATAATACTGCGGTAGGTGTAGTTTTCGATTTCGTTGTAAAAAAATAATACCACCGAGTAACTTTCACCGGATCAAAGGCCGAGCTGCATATTCATAAAATATAAGAAAAAAATATTTTCATGTTTATTTAACCTGATTTTTATATTTTAAAAGTATTCAAACATTTAGATAATAACGTTAAAACATTTAAAAATAATCGTATGAGAACGTTTTCGACTTCTCCACGGACGAAGTCGCGGGCAAAAGCTATTTGTAAAATAATTAGACTAAATTATTAAAAGTGCCTACCCAAAGTCATTATTCCACGCGGACGAAGTCGCGGGCACAGCTAGTAATGCTATAATTTAATATAAATAAAATAAACAAAGAGACCGTTTTTCGGGCTGACCGTTCAGCTGTCACTAAGTCAGACCCTATTCTGCAAAACAATGTCAGATAACGCTTTATACGCCCCAATATAAATAAACAAAACTTTTTGCAAGATACATCCTCTGCCACGACTCTGTCCTGAAAAACGATGCCCGATGCAGCTCTATTGGCCCCCTTCTCCCATACTATAATGACAAACAAAGACAGAATATCCACTTAACATTGTTTTACGAAGCAGCCGGGCTAGGATGAGCGCCGTGATAAAATCTTATCGATTATTTTAGACGACAAACGTATGGGCTTATCGCGTAAAATCGATAAAATGGTGCGATAACCGCTTACATCCTAGGCCTACAGCCCCCCATTTTGGAATTTGGATACACCTCGTAGGCTCACTGCTCACGTGACGTTGCCCAAGACCCGCATGAACGTAAACACGATTACATCAGCGCCCGCGCATACGGAAACCGTTGCCGTGCGAAAAACCAACTCTATGCAAATTCTAACGACTGTTTCAATCTAACTGAATAATTTTCCTACGTTAGCAATTGGTTAGGATGTACAGATGGTTATCATGAAGATGATATTTTAACGTTGTTAATGAACGTAAGCCTCCGAAGAGTGCTGAAGGAAAAGCACGGTCTCCCGCTTTTTTCATCCTTAGCAGCCATCTTCTTACAATACGGTCGTCGATTAATCAAGCAATCATGCACAGAGTTTGCCGTAACGTGGTCTCTCTCTACTCGTTCACTCCAACTTTTATCGGTTCTGCGACAGAAATGACTAGGCTACTGCCACTTCAACTGATCACATTAACTGCTTCATTGTAATTTGATAATGTACAATAGGCTCAGAAGCAAACACTTTTGTATATAATTTATTGCATATTATCACGATGATCAATGTGGTATTCAACCATACAATTTCCTCCTTTCCATATTTGGTGAAAATGAGGATGGAAACGGTGCGGATGCCCTCTGCTAAAGGTGACATACGGTCATGCGACGACTTTTATAAATATTTATAATAGTTCAGGTATTATTCCCACGTATCCGTTTATAGTTTTTTGATAAGGGCGTGACCACAAACACACGTACGTTCATTCATATCTCTTGCGGTCCAAAAAGTCGTAAAAAATTGTGAATAGGTATTTTTTTATTATGTGTCAGTCGTAGGCTTCGAAGTAATTTAAAAAATACGTCAACATTATCACACTACATATTCGTTTAAGAAATAAATTATGTAAACTTATTTATGTGCATCATCAGTTCATAACTTAATTTTTTTGCCTAAAGTGAAAAATATTTTTATGATAATATTTGACATCTTCCATATAATTCGTTTAAACAGAAAATATGTATATGGCGGAAAAACCTTCTGGAGTTCTGCCTTACAACAGGTATTGCTTCCATGCTTATTGTAATTTAGCGTTTGTACCCCAAAAAACCCCTAACATTTACCCCCAGTTAAAATTCCTGCCGCTGGTTTTAATGGAAGATATAACTACAATATGTTTCATTAAGACAGGCAGTTATTCTGCGGTTAGCCCATTCGAATTTTACGCCACAACAACCACCGTTTTGCGGTTGCGCCGGCGACGTCGAGATCAGCTGACTCAAGATGATTTAGTAAGTCGGAACTGCGTAATAATACAGTGGAAGAATAAATCAGTCCGACTTTTACTATGAGCATGTACCAGTTTGCTCTATTTTTTTTGTGGGTTACAAACCAACTTAGTATCTCCAGATTAATGTAGGTAACATTAGTTATCGGCAATTTGATTTATTCGCTACGAGCTTATGTTAGATACAAACTAGTAAATATGGCAGGTGCTGTAGACCATAAATAATTTAGGAACATAGCAAAGCGCTAACAAAACAAAACTTTTCAATGTTACAGGCCAGAACAAAACTCTATAAACAGAAGGAGAGAACTAACCTATACGTTACGATTATTTCATTCATGAGACTGCAGACTCTCCAAAGTTACAGATTCTTTACATAAACACGATTGTTAATTTTCGAAATGAGAATGGAAAAAATCGCTTGGAATAATAATAATATCTATGTCCAGTTACTAATCGAATCTAATTCTAACGGTAGTTTATTTATTCGTTAACGCTTTAATTTTTAAATTATATTAGCAACAACCAATCAAACACGTGTCAAGATGATAATTATATTCAAATTCAAATTCAAATGCAAAATTAAAAACATAAGTTTTAACTTTAAAAGCTGCTATAAACCGATGTGTGTTAGATGACAACTCCTTATTACGATTTCAGCAACATACCAAATTAAGGTAATTTCAGGCAATCAGGTTGAATAAAACCTGCACAGCAAAGACACACATTGAATTATTGAATTTGTGTCTCACACTTGACAATTTCTACCCACTATACTACGACGTTACTATAACATTATTAAGCTCTTACAATTCGCACCAGTTTGCACAAAGCTTAACGTGGCATACTCGAGCTTACGATCGCAGAAGCGTACAGTACCTCTAGTAGGAAAAACTTTCGAGTTCGTTTCGTTGCGTATTCAAAGTGTCATCGAAAAATTTAGTATGAAAAATTAAACAGCGCCCCCTAGGGCGGCTATAATATAGGGGGTGCTGTTTAATTTTTCATACAAAATTTTTCGATGACACTTTGAATACGCAAACGAAACGAACTCGAAAGTTTTTCGTACTAGAGGTACAGGATGTCTGCAAAGGTCGCCAGGCGGCGCGTGCGTGAGGTCACCGCGTTGCGACGAAGCTTTTGTTGTTCCGTACACATAAATCAGTTTGATGTTTACAGAATCTAGGAAACTAAAGCTCTACTAAGCGACTTATAAAAGACCTCATCATCGTCACCTATATTAGGTATTTTAGTCTTTACTGGAAGACGACTCTCTCTAAGTCTCAAAGTAAGCAGATTTTGTACTTTACTGCTAATTAAAGTATGGAAAGCAAGAGTTAACCACTCGATAGTTACAAATGCGTAGTGAATTAAAAAATATGGATTCAGTCAGTTGTGGCTAATAAGGTGATTCAAGATTGGAAAGCAACAAAAGCTTATAAATACTTGTCCGAACTACCATCTAGAACAATATGCTTACAGATAAATAAAAAAGGTACTCATTATAGAATTATACTGACGTGATAAATACAGTAGTAACAATATCTGAGTAGGTATTAAACAAGGCTCATTCATGCAGCGCTTTATCGCATGCAGAAATAACTCATTCAAAGCCAATTTCATATCGTTATCGTCATATAGAGTGACACGTGTAAACACATAGCTTTCCTTCTTCATGGTTGAGTAGACTGCGTCGTGACATAACCGTGTCGGTTTCAACGGACCATGCGATACAAAAACATATTATTATATGTTAATCAATTCTAATTTTGTCAACACAAATACCTCCCAAGATGATTTAAAAATATTTGAACGATAAAAACGACATACCTACATAATAATGTCAAGTTAAATGCCGTATATTACATACATATGTTCCTTCCACCGAAAAAGCAATGTTTTTCATTGTCACCAATTAATTATTTGAACACATAATTTAGTTTAAATTAAATTGATGATCGCTAAAAAATATTTGCCGAATAATAAAACTAAAGGCTCTAATTCCGAAAAAGGTTTGTGTTATCAGATGCAGTTTATTTCTTGCTACTAAAGTGGGTTCAATGATTTAGATAAGGTGAATTCGAAGAAGCATTTTAAGGTAGCGTTGATGTCTTTTATATCGCGCTTACAAAACGAGCGTTCGCGTGACTTTGTGCTGCCAAAACACGACCAAATCCTAAATTGCCAGTCCAGTTGGCGTCCTTTTTAATTGTCCAAAAAGAAAATGAGAGGACCCTCGACCCGTTTAACAACGTATGTTTTGGGACAATAAATAACAACCTGCTCTCAAAATTTAAATGAGTGTTATTTTAAGAGGTTTAATAAACCAAGAAAATGAACTTTATAAGCGTACTTTAAAAAATTTTGCACAAGTCTTCACAGTAGTTAATATTAGTTTCATACCAGTTAAATTTTTTACCTGTTTGTGTGCCTAACATATAGCGTTCGTTAGTTAAGCCTCATTCTGAGCAAATCACATGATCTCTGTCGCAACCTTCCCAAAAGAACAATGGCTTTTCGGAATAAATATCTACACCTTAGCGAAATAGATTTATAAATGGAAGTGTTATAATAATGACTACGCATGCAGCTATGAAAAATAATTATTATTGGTAATTAATAATGGATTACTTGCAGATTTCTGATACCTTATCCTGCATTTCTGCCGTAAAGGGCATCAGCCTTAGAAATCACCAACCGAGTTGGAAATCGTGTCAACGACCCCTATCATTATTCTAATCTGAAGCGAAATAATAATGGTCAACGTTTTTTTATAAAACCCCGCCAGTGATGATATTCCGTCTGAGACACGAGTGTTATTATGTTTTTGCCGAAACCTGTTTCATATATGGTCCGATGGGGCACATGTTACGCCACGCTACTTCCAGAGTCAGGCATCATTACAGCCACGTAAGGCCTAAACGACTAACTCAAAAGGTAAACGTTGCATGTCCCATCCAGTAAAACCGTTTCGTTTGCGTTTCGCCACTTGACCTTGCCCAATGCTGGTAGCGGGCTATTTGGGTGTTCAAACCGCGCGGTCACGTACAGCTCACCGAACGCACTTTCGCTTGACTAATGTCAAAATTATCGAGGCTATTTACAGTTCACACTTTATTTGCGTGTGACATTACTGACATTGATACTGTAGGGACTTATTTTTATCGCTATGGGTTTCGAATTCGCATGCGACAACGCACTAATCTTTTCTATTCAATATGTCCTCCCGTCGGGCATGGACTGGAATTCTTATGCTTCAAATATAGGCCTCCTGTAAATCAATGCATCAAAAATGTAAAAAAATACAGGAGATCATTAACCTCACTGATCTTAAATTAAGTAATTCTTATTTATATGACTCCTTATTTAAATAATGGCGATAACTCTTACACTTTAAGCTTAACATGCTTTGAAGCAAACTAGCTGGACAGATACATGTTAATTCAATACAAATTAAAAGTTATGACACAAACACATGAGTGTGCAACATAGAAAAAAACTTTAAAATTCGAAACCAAAACATTTTGAAAACTTGATGACACTTCGTCAAGTTCTTTGTTACCCACGAGTAACATTAAACACAGGATCCAAAATGTGAAAGTTCGACATGACATTTCGTGATCATGCACGCGCTATTTACGGATCTGCAGACTCCCTTTCAAGGTGACTTGCGAGAAATAACTTCATTCAACGGTGAACGTTTATGAACCTTTGTTAATACATTTTAAGTAACTATGTTTGGCTAGAACCTAGTTGTAAACTTTATAAATTACACAAAGAGTTACAGTCTCGATAAGAAAATTTGCGATTTATTAACAATGGAAGAACTTACCTGTTTACTTCGTAAATAATTGCATCAGTCAGAAAATACATAGGCAAGACTCTAAAAGCTAGAACAATTTACCAACAAATAAGAACAGTGAAACTGCGCCACAGTTTCTTAAAAACGCAGAGAATTGTTGTGCAAATTAGATATTTTCTCATGTAAGATATTTTTACTTTCTTTCATATACCTACTGTTAGCTGTGATATCTTCATTCATCTAAAGAGCTGACCATGACTGAGATTTGTTTTTTTATACACTCACTTATTACTTAGAAAGTATTTTTGATGTAAATGGATTACAAAGAGATGAAAAATTTCATGAAAAGAAGAAAACTCGTTTATTTAAATTCCCTAACAACGATTTAGTCATTTGCACCTAACAAGGCTATGACATCAGTTTAAAGAAACTTAAATGCTTCAAAGGTTGCATAAGTAATTAACACAATACTCATATTTGTTATTGTACAAATGGTTACTTATTCGATACTGATGATAGTAATTACCTACACACCTTCAAAAACCACGATGATCCATAATTACAACCTTGTGAGTTTTTCCCAGGAATTCATCGTTAAACGGCGATTTAAAGGTCAAAGTTATAGTCATAGATCATGAGCAGACGTGTATTATCTTTGGTCTATACAATGTCAATGACATAAGGCTAGAAAGCCGATCGCTATAGGCGTAAGAGATCCAGATAAAAACGAAAGCATTTGTTGCGGTGTCCGGTATACATGTGGTCTGGCCACACTTCCTATATGTCTCGTATAAACCCATTCTCGATATGGATCTAGCAATGGAAGTATAATGCATCGCTGTATACTCATTTAGTTCCAATTGATTGCACGTTCAAGATAAATGGCTTCTTTATACATCAGGAAATGACGGAAATGCATAGCAGTCTTTATGGTCTCAATATAGACCTTTTTGCAAGGCTTACAGATAGTATACCTACTGTCAACAGCAAATTAGATTATTTTGTTAGCAAAATAACAGATGACACACAGAAGCTGTAACATATACAAACTTTAAAAGCCTCTATTCAGTGAAGTGGATCGAAATGTCTCTTCCAAAAACAAGTTTTAAGATTAATGTAGACTTGCAAAGTTTTTAGTCTTATCTGGACTGAATTATTAATGTGTGACCAAAAGTGTTCTCTATTGTGCCCTGTTTTTTGAACTTGACTAAGCTAAAGGTCATGCACCTTTAAATCATCTGCTAGCCAAAAAACTAGAAAAGAAAATATATTTCGCCAAAACCCGACGCTACTTTTAGACTGCAAAATGTTTTCGATGCCATGTAGCATTTTAATATTAGCTGACTTTTTCATACGAGTTCCTCTTATATGATATGATTTTTTGATGCAGATCATATCTCTCACTCACGTGTTTACCATTAGATTATAAAATTATTGTAATCCGGTGGACATCACAGAATATTATTATGTGTACAAAACAGACTTCAGTTTCGTGAATATTTTCACGGATCTATAAATAAAAGTGACAAATTAAAATTAAAATATAAGCTCCCACTAATTTTGCAAATAATAATCATGCAGAAGCTGAATGAACTTTTATAGAATACATATGTAAAATAATCCATTTTATTAAACCATTTAGGTACCTACTAAATGTGTACTTAGTACGAATCCTGAAACAAAAAAGCTTGACCGAATGAAACCTCAAAATCTACTCACTTCTCATTTTTAAACAGGCCACTGAAGCTTGCCTGATGAAGATGTTAAAACCACATAACCTGACAGCATGTCCATTAAAATATAAAATCCCCATCTACCTAATGAATTCATCTGTCACCTATTTTAATAGAGTCGCTCCAAACGACCTTTGTTGGACGTTATCATCAGCTCTCAATCAACTGTGTCGACATACTCGACATCCACCGCATTCCTTAGTCGTCTGTAATTTAAACGATATTCGAAAACCTCAGTAAATTGCCTGCCTGAACGACTTGTCGATCCAAATTGAACCTTGTAAGGTAAATTAGGGATAGATGAGTGGCCCAGGTATTCATGTTTTGAAGTTATGAACGAATTTAATGACGTCATAAAATTGGTTAAGGTTAATTAAATCCGTCGTATTTTTCTTGAATGAGTAGTTTCGTCATTTTAATATGCCAAAATTATGCATCTACCTGTTATTAACCAGTTTTTCTTCTTGTTGCAGGTTTAGACTAAGTCTAGCGCTTTTGGCGGTGGTGTCGGCAGCACAAACCCACGCGCAGAAAAGCAAGGACGACAGCATCCAAACGGTGCCCAGCGACCTCCGGCGGGCGGTCAGCGAAGCGCTAGCCTTAGAGAGGAGGTTCCTCGCTGGGGCTAATGATGCGTAAGTTAAATGTTAATTGAATTTAGCTGTTTTAGGAATATAAAATTTCGCAAGACATATTTTTATGTACAATGATCATGACCAACTTTTTTTTCAAATTGGGTGTTACAATCAGCCAAAAGTCACTTAAGTTAAGAGATTATAAAGTTCGATTTACATCCAAACCAATTTTGTTTTCTTGCTGGTTCTAAAGGACAAATATAAAAAAACAATAATCAAACTGATCACTGGACTGACCTTATTATCTTCTTGTAAAAATATCTTCAAAGTACAATCTTAGACCTCAAAGACAATTTTATTATAAAAGACAAATCTAAAAGATACATCATGGAGGAATTTTCCTCGCTGTTCAGAACCATAGAACTGATGCTGGTCCTCTTTTGCAGACAAAACTGCTCATCAGATGCCGACGAGGGCAGCAGTGTGCCATGTCCACCGAGCAAGTATCGCAGCCCCAGTGGGGAGTGCAACAACGTGCGGCACCGGCCCTGGGGCAGGCGGGGCGACGTGTTCCTACGACTCATGCCGCCCAACTACGCCGACGGTGAGTACCCCTCCATAGAGAATTAGAGACTCACTAGATATCTATTCGCTCAGCTGCTAAAAGCGCGCCAAAACGTATAAGTCAACTGAATCCTTGGGTACTGCCCGTACCCAATAGCATTGTACCGCGTATGAAGGCAGTATACCTCTATAAAGACAATAAGACTTGTTGCTGATGAGAGCTAATATGTTAGCGATCAAGTACTACAGTCCTAGAGAGTACAACAATGTGCGCCACCGGCCCTGGGGCAGGCGGGGCGACGTGTTCCTGCGACTCATGCCGCCCAACTACGCCGACGGTGAGTAGCCTCTATAGAGACACCCTTGATACGCATGCAAGCAGTATGCCTCTATAGAGATAACACTTGATAATGATGAGAGCTATGTCAGCGAGCCAGTACCACAGCCCTAGTGGGGAGTGCAACAACGTGCGCCACCGGCCCTGGGGCAGGCGGGGCGACGTGTTCCTGCGACTCATGCCACCCAACTACGCCGACGGTGAGTAGCCTCAATAGAGACACCCTTGATGTCCATGAAGGCAGTACGCCTTCAAAGAGATAACACTTGATATTGATGAGGGCTACGTCACCGATAAAGTACCGCAGCCCCAGTGGGGATAAACAACGTACGCCACCGGCTTTGGGGCAGGCGGGGCGATGTGTTCCTTCGACTCATGCCGCCCAACTACGCTGACGGTGAGTACACCTCCATAGAAACAATAACACTTGATGCTAATGAGAGCTACGTCAGCGAGCAACTGCCGCAAGTACTGCAGCCCTAGAGAGTGCAACAACGTGCGCCACCGACGGTGTGTAGGTACCTCCATAGAGACAACACTATAAACACTATAATATGTGTATTTATGAGAGCTGAACCCTTTAAGCGAGCAGGTAATGAAGCATAGAAAAAACTGTACTTTAATGACAGTCTCATAGGGAGCTTTAATAAAACTCAGATGTTGACAGACTGATGAATTGAGCAAGGTTATTTATATGAAACATTTGTTTATATTATATGTTTACACCTACCAGAAAGGGTTAAACCCAGGGTTCAACTTAAGGGACTTTAAAAACTAATACGCTTTCTAAATTATTGCACAACTACAAATATCATTACCTAATATGCCCTTAGAAACCTCATGGCTGTACTAAACAGGTACGAATCTTATTTAACATTTAAGCTAACAACCGACCTCCATCCATTGAACAAACACATCTAATGTACGATAACAATCATCATGGAATTACCTAACAGTTGAGCTGTCAATCTTTTCAATTGCTCACGATTTTCACGAATTGTTGGCGGATTCGTGAACTTGACATGTTTTGAGTGTGTGTATTGTACACGCTTCAAATCATGATTTTGTTTTTATGCACAGGTAACAATGATTTGGATGAAGACATTTTGTCAGTTATTGTTAACGATTGTCACGGTTAAATTTAGATGGTGCAACTCAGCCTAAGTATACAAATACTTAATAAGATGTAACTAATTCTATTCTCTTGATAAGAGATATCTAAAGAATTAAAAATTACTTATTAATTGCTGCAATGCAGTAGTTTGTTTTTAGAAAAACACAAAGTACATAGGTAAATTAGATGTTACAGTGATTAGCTCTATTAAATTAAGTAATATTTTAACCTCAACTTGTTGAGAAATTAATATCTACAATGCGTGGGAGTAGGCATATAAAATATTATAATTCGTTATTAAAAATGTTATGAAAACTTAAGGGCATATCGTTACAAAATATTTAGTTTCTACGTATTTCTCTCGAACGTATACGCATTTTTGGGCTTAATTGGTTTTGTACATAGGTATGCGCACCAGTATTTTGTTTCAATGCTTTTTATAGCAACAAGTAAGTAGGTAGGTGTAATAACATGTCAGACTTGCCAAGTAATTTAATAATTCAAGGATTTAGAATGTCAGCGATGCTTTATGAGGAATTTATATTCACTTCCTATGTTAAAGAATAGGGCCTCAATTTTAATAACAAACATTCTGCATTCTTTTTTTTAAGATTTTTTTTTGTAAATTCAAATACCTAACTAAAAGTCCCGTAAACCCCTCGTGGTACCTAAGCTAAATGTGCGTTTAATATGTAATTTTTATAGTGCATTTTAAAGCAGGTATACCTACATAGAAAGTAATCGTTAATCATAGATTCCTTACTTACATAACTCGTTTATTTTGGCGACCATCAATAACTCTACATGATAGATGTCAAGCCTCAAGTATGGCTGATTAAACAAAAAGCTATGGCCTTTGTTTGACCAAGCCAGAGCCGTTCTCTGATTTATGAGGTGCCACTTTCTTCGGCCGTGTGACAAGTGACAACTGATGATAAGACCGTTGGAGATTTGTATTGTACAGTCGGACTCATTATTATACTACCTCAATAACTAATGGTGACTTGCACCATTAGGAAATTAATGATACGCAGTTATTTAAAACAAGTCTTTTAATAATTATAAGACTAACAAATCGTAGGAGTATCAAATCACGAGTTGTGAATGTAACATTTTCATGTTTTGCTCGTTTCTAACTGGTTTCAAAATGTCACATAAATACAAATCTTCAAAGTGAAAATATTTATAAAGTCTAAAATTAATTACAGGTAACTGATATAAATTGTCAAAAGTGTTTAATGAATGTTTACACTCATTTCTCTACCTAATGAACTCCTTAAATCCTGTTCTTTTAAAAGCTGTAACAAGGCTTCGTGCGATTTGTCAAAAGCACATATGCCAAAAACCGGTCTTCCGGAAGTGGACTTTTACATAACATCGCGTAATACAATCTAGAGAAAAGTATGGAACAAACTTTCTGTAAAGTATGCCAAGTTCCAAATAAAACAAATAAAAGTGAAAGGAATAAGCCTATACACGTTCTGTAGAGGAACAGGCTTAAGCCTAAAGGGTGTGGTGATTTGAACACCCCACTCTCCAATTGATAGAGTTGTGTGTAAACAAATCATACGTAAGCAAAACTGATAGGTAAAAGTTCATTTAAGAAAATGTGCTTACTTATGACTTACGATATAACCTAGTTTCTGTACATATGGGTAAAAGCGCATATCCCCATTTTTTCACTAAATAATATTTACTTTCAGTTGCTTGAAATTAAGCTACCTTGCTTGCAATTCTTTCCATTTAACTATAAATTCTTAGGCTGAGTTGCATCAACTTCCTTTAACCGTAACTATAATAATAACCGGTGTTTTTTGTATTTAATTTGACAGATTTTTGATCTTTGTTAAAGTTAAATTAAGATGGTGCCACTCAGCATTAGATTCGCTAATCACCTTTCACATACGTTTTACACACATCGCCATTGTCAAACGGTTGGCGTCCATCGTTCCCACTCCCACTCCTCGCTGAGTTCCGCGTGTGCATTGATGTAGTAGGTACAAAAAACCCCTCTGCATTCATTCATTCATTCATCATCATGACTAATTTGTCACGCGTCTGTGTTCCATCCGAGAAATTATCCCAACACTTGGAGTTATTAATTATACCTATCGATAACCACCTGACTATTCTATTAGATATCGTTTACACGGATCATTTGTGTTAAAAATTTCGAAATCAATTACCCTACGAAGATGAGAGACTTGTTGCGTCACTACACGTAAGACTAATGTGCTTACACTTGAAAGAAATGTACACACAAAAGGCGGTGACACAAGCAATTTGTTCATATGCATAAGTTATGACAAGATAAAAATAGGTTTGAATCTTTACTAAAGAAAAAATATTTAATATTGATACGTATAACAATGAAGCTAGTACGAGTAATAACTCCTACAATATTTGTTCGGATACACTTTATTCGTAAATATAGCCACACACAAATAGATAGAGTAACCTTCAAAACTGTTAATAATTTATAAGAAAATTGTTACCAGGCTTTTCAAATTATTACTTCAAATGTTTGCTTGAACACTTCATAGAACCAGTACCATCGATGCATCATCAAAATTATTAACCAAACATCCTTCTGCAAATCCGGATTCGAATATACGCGATTTAAAACTAATCGATACTTCAATAATAAATAGATTGCTGTCGAAAAACGGATCACTTGTAACACGTCGATCTTTATCACAGCACTTAATAAAGCGCTTAAAGCTGTTAATTCGAGAGATAAATCGACCGAATGGATTCAAATAACATCATTAAATGCACACGATGGTTATTGCCTTGGGCGATGTATGAGTATTAAATTGTTAGTTTCGTAACAAAACTTTAGTTAGATATGTTGTTATTTAAGTAGACACTTCAGTGATTTCCTCTAGGAAATGAATGCACGGAATCCCACTTAGATATTTTTGATGCAAATGTCAAAAGTAACATCCAACAAATTGATCCAATTAAAAATAATACGTAACTACTTCCTAGACAACATTAACACAGACAGCAAAAAGTGAGCAGACTGTAAATATTGTAATTTTTATAATTTGGTTGAGTTAATATAAGTAACAGGCAATCATTCATGTAGTTGTATGAATGAATAAATATCTATCCCTAAAGGTAGTTTGGTAAAGGTAGTTTAGATGACTCACTAGAGGTGAAAATGTCGAACGACGAAATCTGACACCGTTGATTGGTGCACTTTTATTCATTTTACTTTCAGATTTCCAAATGAAAGATTCTGAATAAAAGTGAAACTGACTGCCTAATTTTACCTTAAATTTGTTACTTTTACTCTATTATCTCACTGGTTGTTGTGGAAATCCTTCGCATAAAATACGTTATAACTCCTCGCATAACCTGATTTTTAGGTTAACAGTAGCTAAGTTACTTGCTCTTCTCAGCACTGGCCCATTATTTTATTTTTCCACAGTCGTAGGGTTAGAGTTATACTAGGATGTGTCTTTATAAAAAATAAATAACAAATTTTCTTTTGTTTTCTCCAGGTGTTGCGGAGCCGATGTCACCTCCGCACTTGCCAAACCCCTTCATGGCGGTTCGGGCGGCGTCCCAGCTGTCCGGGAGTGCAGACCACGACTACGTCACCAGCCTGATTGCGGCCTGGGGACAGATGCTGATGCACGACCTTGTCGCCACTGCTAATGGGAATAAGGTACATAATACTTTTGATTTGCTCGCGACTTCAATCCTGTGGGATTCGATGTATTGTAATGTAACGTAAATCGACATCTTCAGGATTTTCTTTCAACCTATCCAATACCTAAGCACAATGAACAAGCTCCATAGCGATAAGACCGCCTAGTTGTACCTGTCCGTGTGTTTCTTTTTTTCTGTTCTGTTCTTTGGTGTGCAATAAAGAGTATTTATTATTATTATAATGAACATACCTATATCAAAACAAAGAAATCTCGAATTACCTACAAACTTTCTGATTTACGAAATTAAAGTGCCTACCTAATACTTACTTATGATCTAAATAGTTTCGCTTACATTAAATTCTTACTATTAAATTAACTCTTAACGATTACTAAGAAGTACGTACCTTCAGATTCTAAGCTATTCATTAAAGTATTAAGTTTGTCTAAGTGCTGAGTCGGTACAACCTATCGCTTATAATAATCTTAATTTCATACAAACCTGAATGAAACATTATGTAAGTACAGACACTCCCCCTATTATTATCTCATCGACCTCGTGGCACTAGTTGTACTAGTTACTATGCTGCGTATAACGGAGACTTGTTTTTGTAGTGATAGCACATCAAGCTCTACATTTTTGTTCTAAAATAGCCCCAATTACAACTGCATAAGATGCTACAATTTTAAACTTGATGTGCCGTTCTCTGTACCTACAGACTTTGGCTATAATAACAATCATTGTTCTACACAAAGAACATCATGTTCTCGGTTTCAAATCAACGCTGTAAATTCTAAATCGATCATCAATCTTAGCATTACATCTCTATTAAGGATTTGTATCCTTAATATTCAAGCTGTTAGTCATTATTTAAATTATGTATACACCCACAGCATTCTTAAGCTTTAGATAACATATTTTTGATAGTCAAATTACAAATAATGTTATAGCTTAAGCATAAAAAGTGGTCTAAGCTCGCTTCACAAAATGAGCCCATCCTACTTAATATTATGCGAAAGTATGAATGATGGTTGTTACTCTTTGATGCAAAAACTACTGAACGGATTTTTGATGAAACTTTGTAAATTAAATTATTATTATTGCTTACATCCGAGTAACATATAGGTGATTTGTGATAAGCGAAATTTCATGCGCGAAGCCGTCTGCAAAAGCTAGTATCATAATATTACTTACCTTCATGATCAACTCAGAGTTACTCCGGGAAGTTTAGAATAAATTATAATTAATTACCATTATGTGTCAAAAAAGACACATACATCTCAATGCGGATAAAAATCTTAACACTATACATACATAGGAAATAAACAAGAACACCTTGATGTATCTAATTTTATAATTTTCATCTAGGCACCTCCAAACGCGGCGGAACAAATTAGCCATGCCCATTTCCTCATTAATTATCTACAAATACGTGTATGTTACGTGTAACCTACGACCAATCGGTCGTGACGTCGAAAACCGGTGTTTAGAGGTACAGTCGACGCCAATATAATCCTGCATTCTTAAAAAATAAAATATGAAAAATCTAGTGAAATAGGAATTGTAATGTTACACTAAAATACCTAAATTAAATTAAAGACACCCTGTAAAGTATGTAACACATTGTAAGAGCACGTAAACAATTCAGAGTCAATGTCAGTCGTATTTATTTGTTAGATTTTATTGACGTTGACAGTACCTACTGATGTATCAGTGTTGCAACGTTCCGTAGCCATAGCTCTATTGATGCCTTCCACTTGATTTTTTCACGACTACCAACTTGAACTTGACCAACACTAGACCAATTACGGGCTATTATACAGTTAATAGACTGACAGCTGCTTCAAAGCTATTAAATCTACACCGTGAGATCGAAACGCATGAAAGGTTACATGTAAAAGGTTCCTCATTGGTCAGATTACCGTAAAAATAGCATCAGTCTTAGTAAAAAAGTCAACTGCTGCACTTTATACGCTACAATTTATTTAATGACTAAATAGAAGCATTTCTGTGTAAAAAGTAATGAATAAGGTAGTAACATGGCTTAGTAACTGCACAACAAGGGGATAAAGCCACAGATTAGAGAGGATCAACAACATTTGTCCGCGCGTCTTTTTTTTTCAAATTGGTAATGGCCAGTCCCATTTTCAAATTATTTTTGTTCTATTTTTTTTTTCGGTACATTTCTAAATAATAACTTTGAAGTTCTAAGTTCAAATAAGATCAAATGGACGATTTTTCAATTTAATCCGTGATCTATAAAAAAAAAGTGGCTAGGCTCATGGGTTGTTAACTGCTTTGCTGGTACTTAACATTATTGCTACCACACTTAACATAGCGATACCAGCAGAATCAGGTCAAGGCAGCAATGCAATTGAATGAGGAATGAAAGAAATTGATTATCGAATACTTGACATAACGTTTCGTAACGTTCGTGATAGTTCGCGGGTCGCAGAGAAAGGTTATGTCACGTGAAAGCAGTTGAGTAATAGAGAATAGACGATCTCTCGTTCTAAAGAGTATAGGTTTGCCGCTCTATCGAAGTAGTTAACTTTAATAAACCACTTTACCAAAATAATGGCGTTAGTTACTCTAATAACAACATATTGTCTTGGTACGGATGTAGTTGATTAGGTCTAAAATCATATCACTTTGGCAATTTCAGAGGATGTATTTGATTTTCTCTTGTTAAGGGTTCTATAATAATAATTGTGCAAGAAAGCCTTTGTTATTTATTTCGCCAATTGTTTGCGGTTTAACTCCAATATTCTTGGTGCAAAAATACAACGTAAAAAATTGCAACAAAACAAAACACGGAAATGTAAATATAAATATTGCACACTGGCACTCAATAATAAACAATACACAAACCAACTCTTTCGTTTTAAAAATATATTTTTTTTATCTGTGATATTTTTTGTTTTGGCGGGAATTATTTTTCATGTCTATCACTTCACTAACGCCCTTATTCACAAACGATGCTCGCTTAAGAAAAGCAGCAAATCGAACGCACAGCGTTGAAGAGAGCTCTGTGATTGGTTCGTGTGTCACCCTGTGCGTCCACATGCACTGTGAGAACTCATAGTAATGTTTGTGAATACGGGCGTAAGATATTAAGTATAATAAGTACTCGAATGAAAAGACAACTGCATTTTGATTAATTAATTAAAGAAATATAACGTTGTATTTGTGCTACATACCTACTTGAAGAAATTAACGATGAAGAGGATTACCTTGTAAGTGAAACTTTATTTGTCTGTGACACGGCCAATTATATGCGCTCTCCCTACATAAACAAATAACTCCATATCCTATTCAAATTCAAGAACATTATTATGTTTACAGTTGACAAAGCCGGGCTAAAGAATATTACACAATGTTGATTTAAAAATACGGCCATACAAATTACGTATTCTGCAGGCGTGTAGAGAAAGCTATGCGAGTAGTTTAGGCATTGTTTGTGGTTGATAATAAAGATAATTCATTTGACAAGACCCCTATGAGGTCTCTTGATTAGTCAAAAAGTATTTTAAACAAGTTTTTAATAAGTAGGTAATTTGTTCATATCTAACCTTTTTAAATTATTAAATGAATGGTGTGTTCGCTTCTGACTTTTTTCGTACACGCGTATTACAATTACCTAAAAAGATTTAAATAAATATTAAAATCTAGATTCTATTTAAGGAAATATTTAGTGTCGTCTGTTAGTGAACCCTAACCTTAGTAATTTTATGAATTAATGGTCAAAATTAAGTTTTATAGCGCCTTTTAACCTTTGGCGAGACACCACACCTTGTTGTTTTGGGTATGTCACAAAATATTATACACATGCAGACACAGCGTGCACAGATTTTGAGTGCCTAGTTACCTACATAATTTTTATAAGGAATCTTTAATGTTTATCTTATTTACTCTGTTTTCAGCGCTCTTGCAATTTGAGAATGACTAGTTTAGACGTAGTTTTTTTCATTCCATTCCATTTTCATTATTTTAACGTAAAATAGTTATTTCAGTGACAAGAACTAATTAATTGATTTTCTGTCTTCACTAAAGTAACTAAATTGTGTGAGCAACGCAGTGCACGCTTACCTAGTTGCTTCATTGTAGAGCCATAAATCAAAGTTAATAGACATCAAATTAAAGAAATGTTATTACTTCAACAATCATTCACGATATAACATTTTAATACGATATGAACTAATAAAATGTTAGTTGCCTGAACTTTTGGCTTACCTATTTCAATGACGTGCTGTATTTAAACGAAAGTCTTAAAGCTAATGGTAGGTAGGTATATTATAATTAGGCTTAGATATTGCTACTAAATGAATTCTTGCTACTGAATCTAATTGCAACATTTGTAGTTGAATTGATATTTTAATCTCATCAGTTATTTAACTACGACACTAAAATGTCAACTTCAATTAGCTTCATTACTAAACATAGTAATAAAACCGCTTGATTATTATTGTAATGACCCAGTAAGATCTTACCGTTGTAGATAATAAAACGGATGCTTAAAATAGTAGTTTATATACCTAGATGAAGAAATAGATTAGATTATTACTTAAATTACAATGATTTGCATTAAGAACCGTCAAAGCTGATGCACATAATATACTTATCTGATAATAAGCTTTTGATTGTAATCGTGTAATTATGGTTTCAAAATAGCAGCAGAGTATTATGACAAATAAGTGAACAGAATAACGATTTAAACTATCAATTTGTAACTAAGTCGATTAAATCATAATGTAATGACGTCTAGTCTAAAATTAAGTCATAGCAAATCATTTTTATATCGGGGTTCTTAAATTTATAAATCAGCTTTGTTTACGAACTCATCCAACATGTAGACGTGATCTGATTAGAAGTGGAAATTCGTTTAAAATAATTATTAGGTAGACAGTAGGCACTTTCGAATCTCCGACCAATGATTATTTATCATGCAATCATTATTTGCCTGTTTTACAAGGCTCTAAGGATAGAGCAAGCTTCCCCAAAAAAACCGGCCAAGTGCGAGTCGGACTCGCGCACCGAGGGTTCCGTACAAACCTGCAAGGTTTACAAAGTTCGTTACAATCGAGTCATAACTATGGTATTTTTATTACAAAATGAAATTCATAACATTACAATGGGGAAAGATGGAGGAGCATAAATTTAAGACAAAGATCTCTTTATCGTTTAAGTAATCCTTTATTTTATAGTATTTGATATGAATTTCAACTTGATAGCTCTACGCGTTTATGAGGAAAAAAGTTTTTATTAGGTTTTAAAATAAGTTTATATTTATTAAAAAATATATATTTTGTAATGTAACTAAAAATTTAAGTTTTTCGGAATTTTTCCTTTATGTGTGCTGTAAAACGTTGCTTCATGCCAAATTTCAAGATTCTAGGTCGAATGGAAGTACCCTTTAGGTTTTGATTCCCTTGCGAGTACTTGCGAGTTTCAAAATATGCAGCTTAAATTGCTGTTTCTTTTGATTGCGTTGACATAGAAGTTTGATTTTGTTACAGCTTAAAGGTATTATAGACCTGAGTATTTGGTATGAATTTCAATTTAATACCTCTACGCGTTTATGAGGAAATGGGTAGTAAGTTTAAAATTATTAAAAAAAATATATTATGTGATGTAACTAAAAATTTATGGTTTTCGTAAATTTTCCTTCATCTATGCTATAAGACGTTGCTTTGTACCAAATTTCAAGATTCTGAGTTCACGGGAAGCACCCTGTAGGTTTTGATTCCCTTGCTAGTGTCGAAAATTTGCGGCATAAACGGCTGTATCTTTTGATTGCGTTGGCTTAGAAGTTTGATTTTTTCACAGCTTCAAGGGACAGTAGACCTGAGTAATTGATATAAATTTCAGCTTCATACCTCCACGCGTTCCTGAGAAAAAGGGTCTTGACAGACGGACGGACGGACAACAAAGTGATCCTATAAGGGTTCCGTTTTTTCCTTTTGAGGTACGGAACCCTAAAAAACTTTAAACTTGAAGCCTTTTAGATTCTATGAATTCTAATATGTATTTTTATACTTTACTAGCTTTCCGCCCGCGGCTTCGCCCGCGTGGAATTTTGTCTGTCACAGAAAAACTTTATCGCGCGCGTCCCTGTTTCAAAAACCGGGATAAAAACTATCCTATGTTCTTTCCCGGGACTCAAACTATCTCTATGCCAAATTTCATCAAAATCGGTTGCGAGGTTTAAGCGGGAAAGCGTAACAGACAGACAGACAGACAGACAGACAGACAGACAGACAGACAGACAGACAGACAGAGTTACTTTCGCATTTATAATATTAGTTGGGATTTCACAAATTGCTTTATTTTCTTTGACAGGAGTGCCAAGGTTCAGGCTGTGAGTACACCAGGTCAGCGCCAGCCAGAAACTATGACTCGTGTGGCTTTGGTAAGTGCTATAGGTACCTACTTACTTTAAACTAACCAATTATCGAAAATGTAACCGGTGTATAACAAAGATAGAGTTTAATATACTTAGCTAAATAATACTGCAAGTAGATTAATAAGCTTCTAAGCACGAAAACACCCATTATGTTTAAATAATAACAAGTCTGATCAATTTTACGGTGAGTGCCTACGAGTTGTTTGAAATAAACTCACCTGTCTCAAATAATTACAAAAATGTATCCTAAGTACTTGTTTTAAGGTTTAATATCCAATCAAAGATAACCGAAAAAGATTGAACTAGGAAATGTCCGTCGTAAACTGGTTTCAGGCGTTCACAAAATTTTGTAACATTGACATAATCGTTAATTAACATATTAGGGGAGACCGAGATGAGTTGTAACAGAAGAGAGTTGTGATATTGTATTTTTTTTTAACTTATTATCGAACTCGTAACATTAGCCAGCTGAAGTGGCAATGGGCAGGGCACATAGTACGCAGAACTGACGGCCGATGGGGCAGCAAGATTCTGGAGTGGAGGCCACGTACCGGAAAGCGCAGCGAAGGACGTCTACCGTCATAAAGGTAGCAGGAAGGCGCTGGATGCAGGCTCTACCAACCGGCCTTTAATATTGCCTATATTCAGCAGTGGACGTCCTACGGCTAAAATGATGATGGTAATGAGCTCGTAACAGTAAATTTAGTTCAAGTCTCGGGCTAACAAATAACTACGCGCTGATGCAAGGTTTCTAAAAATCACAACTCTCCTCGAGCTCCCCTATCGGCGCGAGTATCGGAATGGGTTTTGTTATGAATGTTATGTGGATCGGTCTGGTTTACTTTCTCTTCTGCTATCAAATCGTTGATAAGCTAAACTAATTAAGCCATCACACGTAGGCAAGTTGATCGTCTAATTTAATTACGGCCATATTTTTAATTCTCTGTCTGACCTGTCTGCTCTGATGTTTCTAATTAAAAATAACAATTAAGAAATGGAACAGCGTGCCAGATTTGGAGCTACTAATTGAAATCTAAACTTTAACAGTTTTTATTAGGTTTTAAAATTATTTTTATGTAATAAATGTCATGATAGCAATTTCGCCATAATCGTACTAGAAGAGGTATTCCAGATAGTTCGTTATGAAATAACTAGCTAAGCCTGGTTAGCGTTAAGTATCAATATAGAAACGATATCCAATATGCTCTACAATAACTCGTATTCGAATCTCGTCCTTAATTTATTTATTCTAACACTAACCCTGAGTTGCACCACCATACTACCTACTTTTGAAGTGAAATTAAAATGGTGCCCAGCCTTAGCTTTAGTTGCAGCATCATAACCAGTGTTTTTGTACGGAGTTTTGACAGACTTTTGAAGTAGTTAATATATTTAGTCTCTAACGCATGATGTTTTCACCTATAATTAAGTTTGCATTTAACAAGTGTCATTTTTTATAGTTACTTTTGTGAAGCCTCAATGTAACCTTGTTGGTGTTCAAATAAATAAATAACCCAAGGCTTAATATTCTCACCGACTGTCCAATTTACCTGCATACTTCCACCTTCCCCAGAACACCGTGACCAGATGAACTTGGCTACGTCATTCCTCGACGGATCGGCTCTATACGGCAGCTCCGAGAAAGAATTGAGATCGCTTCGACTCTACGACGCTGGAAAACTGGACCTGGACTCGTGTAGGAAGTAAGTACAAAGTAGTTTCAACTAGTTATTTACTAGTTTCAAATAGCTAGATAGACTAGTTAGACTAGACAACAATAAAGAAGCAATACTTGAAAGGCATAATAAGACATAATCTCACTAATATTAGGAATCATAAAGAGGAAATGTTGCTTGTTGTCTTATTGAATAGATTTCGAAACTACTCTCCCGATTTAAAGAAATCTTTCACCACTAATCCTACTCTAGATGATTTCTGGTGAACATAAGTGGTATAAAGTAGAGATACTTTTGTAAAGATTCCAAAAGTCTATAAAATATTCGAGCACGTGAGAATAATAACTCGTCGAAGGCAAGTTCACTCCACCGTATTTCCTTCAAATAAAATTGTGCAAAAGCAAGCCCATTCATCATAATAGTACGAAATACTTAATTTTTTACAACATAGTTATAGTAGTGTAAATTAGGTAGATACTTATTAATTAAATTAAACATTCTTAACATCACATGTTACCCAATAGAAAATCTGTTCGTGCGGAACATTATTTAACATTGACTTCGTTTCCTATGATTGTATGTAATACAGCATATAAAACAATGTAATACCAATGTAATCTAGCATAGCAGTAACATTATGCTTTCATAATTCTATTTCGATGACATTCCATGAAGTTAGTGTATAACATCTGTCCGTTAAATTGTAGCCAATTCTAATATTATGAATCCCCCTTTGAATCGCATTAAGAATATTGTTTAATGCGTGTTAATTACCCCTGTGAGTTATTTTTTTGAACTGATACACTGTACATATTATGTTTTTGCGCACGTTAAAACCAAGACGCAACAAGAACCGGAAAACGATAACAATGATTAGGTCCACTATGTTTTCTTGCGAGCCTACAATTATCCATGTTTTTGTACGTCCTTTGTTAACCCCTACCATAAAGTGCAGGTTTCTTGCACCCACTTACAGAGGTGTTAAATTAATGTTACTCAGACCCCATTGTTTCAAGTCAACTTATATCATTTCCCACGTCGTATTGTTCTTCTGTGCAGTAGCTACTAGCTACTGATTAGTTTATGTATCTAATGTCCATCCATGAAACTCAATGGCGTACCTACTTACTTTTCGACTATCCATTGTTCTTGAACATATTTATCATCTGTGTACCCTATTCTTTGCTTATAATAGGTAAAACGTACCAACGGTTAAAAGCAATACGATGTTGGAATTTCTAGTGTCGTCACAGAAATGGATTGTATGCAAATACGTTTACGATCCAACCTTGAGATGATTTGTACACCGCCAATGATATTAATCTTCTCCGTATTAGCATAGGCATTTCATTGAGGTTAACAATCCGGTCGAAGAAGCAAAATCCGTTTCAATTAAAACAAGCAGGAATACCATTACCTACTGAATGTGTTTTTCCTGACGACAATAAATATTATGGCAAAACTTTGAAATGCATGTGTACATTTCATTCATCAGCATGTGCTGATGCATAATTATGCAACATGATAAAATTAATTTTAAATTAGTTTCCTGCAACGTACGAGCCTATTAATCTTACTGAGCCACTTAAATGCTCTACAGGCAATAAGCACGTATTGGATTCATAGCACTATATGCAATAACGGAAAGTGAAATATTCAAGAAACCATGTAAACAAACCTGAAACTCTTTCAGATGCAACGATGGCAAACCAACCGCTCCTCTCTACAAGGCGTTGGTGTCTGAGCACAATCGCATCGCGGGAGAGTTGTACTCCCTGAATCCCTTCTGGGATGACACCACTCTATTCCTGGAGGCACGACGAGCGGTGGCCGCTGTCATCCAACATATCACTTACAACGAGTTCCTGCCCGTGCTTCTGGGTGAGGTAAGGGAATTTAGGAAGAACTAGTAACCTTAAAAAAACAATTTAGAAATCTTCATCCTTAACCCATGATAAAACTTCGAGATAATTAACTCCTCGTCCAGCTTAGAGTCCCCGCAGACTACCTACAGACATTTTGTCGATCTATCATTTGGTAGACTTCTGATTTATACGAAGAATCGGCCGATACCAAATACCGAATATCGAAATCAGGGCAATGTGCATACTTTCACACATGTTATTCATACGTATTATCAGCCCGTCTAAAGGATCTGCCGACAAAAATATGTAGTCTGCACTGCTTAACAGCAGGCTATAAATAAGTCAATTGTTTATCACAAAACTATATGTAGGTAGTTTGCCTTTTGTCTTTTTTGTTCCATTTTGAGTCTTCCCTCGGTTCTTGTAATTTTATGGTTTTTTTCAGGTTGGAATGGCCAAAGCGGAGCTGAAGTTGCAAAGCCTCGGATTCTGGCGAGGATACTCGAGTGCAAACAGAGCGGGTGCTTACACTGAACTGGTAGCCGTCGCTCCCATATTCAAGGCTATGATGAACGAGAAATTGGTTAGTTTAAAATTTCTTTATTGACATAAATACGTAACAAACAAGTGAATAACAAAGATAAAGTACATTGTTACAAGCGCCTTCAAAAATTTTACACACCAATGTTCATACTGATAAAACGTATTGTAAGTGCTAAATTAATCAATAAACTAGATGCAACATTTTTGTGATAAACATTGCTTATTGCTATCTATTTTAATAAGTAAGGCGGTAGAGAGAGAAATTGGTAAGTCTTCCTGAATTGGTCATTTTATTCCTATATGATTCCGGAAGAGTAGAATAAGACAAATTTCATTCTTCAATTGGATACCGTAACAGACGAAATAAATGCGAAAGTCAGGACTCAGGCCTCATCAACCCATTTGGATAGCGTGGAGAGTGAAGGCAAAATTCTCAATTTGCCTCTGGTAAATTAGATAAGAGTTTTCCTCATGCAGTGGAGTCTAAACGACCTGATAATACTTACCGCATTACATCCACTTAAGCTCATCATCATTTTCAGCTACTGGACATCCACTGCAGAACATAGAGCTCCCCCAATGATTTCCAGATTGACCAGTTAGTTAATAGCTGCCTGCATCCAGCGCCTTCTTGCTACCTTTATGGGGTCGTCTGTTCACTTGTGGGCTAACTTTAGCTCATTTTTTATTTCCAGATAAACACGACTGTCACCCTGAGTCAACTAGTCCGAACGAGCGCACAACACGTGTCTCATTTCCCCCCTTCTGCCGAATGGGACGTCAACAGAGCACGAGACCACGGCGTGTCCCCTTACTTGAGAGCTCTCAGGATGTGCGAGCCAACTTCATCTATCAAGACCTTCGGGGACTTCGAGAAAATGGGCTTTGACAGGACGCAGATGGAAGTCATGGCTGATATGTACAGGTTAGATCATAAGGTCAAGCTACTTAACTCCTTTAGGGTGGATTCGACCAAACAAGAGTAAATATTTCTCAGAATAAATCACCCGACATTTTGACATTATTATTTCCCATACTGAAATTCAATGTGCCAAATATACCAGGAGTTATTCTCGGATAAAAGTTTGTTTGAATCGGGCCTTAGTCGTGCAGTGTGCCTTAGTAAATTAAATTCCTCTGAAAAAGTAAAGAATTTCCTGAAAAACTTTTCCCTTGGCATGAGGTTAACTCAAATTACTTGGTCCATCTAGGTAATTAATATTACATATATCAATGTTTTTGCGATAATACCAAAGATTCTTGGCGTGGTCTATGCTTTGTGTTCCGTCTTGATTTGCAAACTTCTGCATTCAAACTAACATTCTGAAACCTTAAACCAAATTGCTCCGCCATAGATCGCATCTCCGTTAAGAGTTTTATATCGACGTAAGCATATTATATTGTTTGTGACGTGGTTAAGTAATTAAAACATAGGTATTTTGTATTTCCAGGAACGCAGAAGACGTTGAGCTGCTGTTCGGTGGCGCTATGGAGAAACCCGCCACAGGTGCGGTGGTCGGCCATACCCTTGCCTGCGTCTTGGCTTTGCAGTTCGCCAATTTGAAGAAAAGCGACCGGTAACTATTTCAAAGTTCCATAACATTCAGTCTTTTTACTATCTTGGGCAACTTTACGGTTTAGTCAATTTGCCACAAAGTCGATCAGTCACAGTTTTGTAAGTGAGTGATGAGTGATAGTATAAGCACTATACGCGAATTTGTCACGAGAAAAGTGAGACGAAATTCGATAGGTAGGTACCTACATGATTTTTTCTTGTGACGAATCGACTCTGTAATCAACAATAACTTCAAAGTTTTTGTATCTCCTGCCGATTAGTTCTTCCATAGCCTTATTTTCTCTTAAAGCATTTTATTTTTGCAGATTTTGGTACGAAAACGACATCCCCCCATCGTCATTCTTGCCTGAACAGCTGGCAGCGATCAGGAAGGTTTCCCTTGCGGGACTTCTGTGTACTTCCGACGATTCGCTATCCAAAATCCAGCCTAAAGCCTTCGTCAAGGAAGACCCTTACTTGTAAGTATTTTATACCTACTTCTCTACTTCTATTGAAAACTTTTAAAACTTACATTTACTCTATCATCTATCAAAAACCACTTCCATAGACGGAACTAACTTCTGTTTTACTCAGGAATAAACTGTCCTCGAGAAAAGTGTAACTACTTAATGCCCGTTTTCACCATCAATCTCTAATTTTTAAGTGACCGCTATGGTAACACATATAACAAGCATTTTGTTTTCATAAGGGTCACTTAAAAATTAGGGATTGATAGTGAAAACGGGCACAAGTGTATTAAATTCGAATTTAAGGTTTTAGTACCTTATTTAAAATTTTGTTTTAGTACCTTTCTGGGTGAATTTTTTTTTACTAAAATAATTATATTTACTAGGTTACTAATATACTCAATACTCAATATTTTATTGAATCCATTATGTAGGTACTTAAAATTAGAACATTATGGGCCCTGTAGGGCACGGCAATTAGGAGAGAGGAGGACCACCCTAGATCAACCGAAAGATGTCAGAAGTTAGAGCCTAGTAATTTATCGTTGAGATACTCACTTAGAGCATAATAGTGTTTAGAAATTAAAAGTTCTTTAAGTTTTTTTACGAATGTTAATTCTTTGGGTGTATATCAATATGATCATCATCATCATCAACAGCCCTTTACAGTCCACTGCTGGACTATGAGCCTCCTCCACTATAGTGGAGGGTTTTGCCATAATCTCCACGCTAGGCAGGCGGGTTGGAGATCGCAGTTTAAAAGATTGATGTTTTTCAGAGAGCGCTGCTGCCCATTCTCTGTTTGATGTGTAGTCCCTAAGTCGCCTCTTACGACACCCGCGGGAAGAGTAGGGGTTGGTGACAAATGTATTCTACTCTGCCGTCACCACACGGCTTAAATTAATCAATATGATATTCGATAAAATTGAATCGAATATAATATCAATATGATATTCGATTCAATTTTATTCACTAAGGAACTAGGTACTTTGAGACACTTAGGGATAACTCTTTCACCACAGAAATAACATCCTATTATACAATTTAATTCCAGAAACGCAGCCCAACACTGCTCCCAGCACAGCCGTCTAGAACTCTCCGCGTGGCGCGACGAAAGCGGCGCTAAGGCAGCTGAGAGGCTGTCCCAAGATATGCTCTCCGCCGCCCTGGAGAAGGCCAAGCAGGAGATGGCTGACAGGAAGAAGCTGGAATACATGCTGTGGGAGACAAGTAAGTTTTTGTAGATACTACGAGTATATTCTATCTGAGGGTTCCCACTTCTAGACGACTAAGGATCTGGTGTGACGAGAGTGGTTCCAAGACAGCTGAGAAGCTGTCCCAAGACATGCTCTCCGCCGCCATAGAGAAGGCCAAGCAGGAGATGGCTGACAGGAAGAAGCTGGAATACATGCTGTGGGAGACAAGTAAGTCTTTGTAAACTACTTAGCTTCTGTACGAGTATATTCTATCTGAGGGTTCCCACTTCTAGACGACTAAGGATCTGGTGTGACGAGATCGGTACCAAAGCAGCTAAGCAAGCAGGAGATGGCTGACAGGAAGAAGCTGGAATACATGCTGTGGGAGACAAGTACTTAAGTCTTTCTAAGTAACATATATTCCCGGGTTCATACTACCAGCAAAACTGACTGGAGTTCTGGTGCCAAGAGAGTAGATCCAAGGAAGCTGACTGAGAGTCTTCTCAAGACACATGGCTGAATTGAACCATTGACGCAACACTGATACTGGACTGAACGAACACTTGACGGAACTGTTGTTTCACGAATACTTATGTGTGAATAGACCTTTTACCTACTGACTTTGACCTTCTAACAAAATATTACAATGTTTTCTTCATTCGGACATTTCTTTTCAGGTGGAGGAGCTGATCCTAAATCTCCAGTGGGCACTGCTGCCTCGTTCTCGAAGGCTAACAAATACGCGCTGAAGCTGGCCAACACCTCTCTCTTCTTTGAATTCGCTACCAATGAGCTTCTGAACACTATTCACGGCAGGTAAGTTATGTTAGCCTTTATTGTGTAAATATGACTGAGTATGTTTTTACCTAACTGCGCCAGAGGGAGGGTTATTTATAAAGAATTTGGTTTTCTAATTTTCATCAGCCATTCGTCTGAAATGCAACATAGGTCCCAGATTAAATGCCTAATAGGTTAAATCTCTTCTTTTTTCTCTCGTTGTACATCAGTCATACTGATTTACAGTATTTCGAGACTTCATCATCCATTCGTCTAAAATGCAACATAAGTTCCAGATTAGATTCCTATTAGGTTCAGTTTCTTCTTCTTTTTTTCGTTGTCGTACATCAGACATACTGATTTACTGTAGGTAGGTACTATTATTCTGTACTACTACTTACTACGAGTACCTATATTGTTTTTATTTTTGTGGCACTCTAAAATGCGCGAGGGTCCTTTGTAACAAGATCTATTCTGCTATACTATCATTATTTTATTCGTAGCACAATATGTTCTAAATTCTTGTTCATTCACAGCCACCGCCGCCGCAGACGTCAGATCTTCGACGACTCTCTCGGCTTCGGTACCAATGACTTCGTAGACTCGCTCCAATCGGTCGACGTCACCGGATTCCTTGGCCAAGACCTTGGACCCACCATCGAGCCTCAGTGCGATGAGAATGGAAGCTGCGACCCCGATACACCCTTCAGGAGTTATACTGGATACTGCAACAATCTCAGGAACCCTAACTTGGGAAAAAGTTTGACGACTTTCGCTAGACTGCTGCCTCCAGTGTATGAAGATGGTGAGTATCTTATACATAAAGTATACAAATTAGACCAGCCATTATTCTAAGACCTTGGACCTACCATTGAGCCCCAGTTTAACGAAAACGGAAGCTGCGACCCTGATACACAGGATATGAGGACGGTGAGTAAAGTGACATGGAGGAGTAAGAATCTGTTACCATAACTTTTTAGTTAATAGATTTTTTCTCATTTTACTCCGAAACAAAACAGCAGATAGACTTGATATTTTACCTACCTACTCGTCAAAATAAGTCACAACTCACAAAGTAGGTACAACCACCTAGGTACCTAAGTTTTGCGACGTTTTTGGACGTGATAACTTGTGCGTAAAAAAGAATTAATATATTATATAATTATTCTACTCAACCTTCACTGGTTGGGACTTGGGTTTTATTGAAGGCCAAGCTGTAGATCCTTTTACAGGAGTTACAGTTGTGGGAAATAAAGGCGAGACTATTCCCGTCTATTTTTCTAAATCTACCCATAAAATTCCAGGCGTGTCCCGTCCGCGCATCAACTCCGTTACCGGTACACCTTTGCCGTCACCTCGTATCATCTCCACCGTGATCCACCCTGATATCTCCAACCTTCACACGCGGTATACGCTGATGGTGATGCAGTTCGCTCAGTTTGTGGACCACGAGCTTACTATGACGCCCATTCACAAAGGTTAGTTGGATTAATTTCATGAAGGTTACCTTACTTGTACTACAGACTGTGATAAATTGAAATTAGCGAAATCGTTGATAGTCTGGTCTGCGAGCACGTTGAATTTTGTCCAATGACCCAAAGCTACCCATCCTTATCGCTCGCGCGTAATTATGTTGCTATCGCGCTCGCACACTCACTGCGGGCGCCCGTCGCACAGTCGCGACAGCAATATAATTACGTACGAGCGATAAGGATGGGTAGCTTGGGGTCATTGGACAAAATTCTACGTGCTCACAGACCGGGCTTTATTAGCTTTCTGTCAGCTTTTACTCAAATGCGCGGTTGCACTCCGTTTACGTTACAACTTCGTCTGAATTAGCTTTCAAAACGTCACCGCGATACGGATTTGTCAAGACAGCTGAAGTTCGATGGTCGTCCAGTCGCGTTGCAGTTGAAAATATTTAGCGCAATCGGGGCGCTGTATAAGATAAAGTTTAATGTTATGCGAACAGCATATTATTCTTAGGAATAAAATACTTGCTGGACCGTTCAGGAAGTCAGACATATTTGTGAATGAATATAGTTAAATAAGTATTTTGATTCCATTTTCCCAGGTTTCCACGAGTCCATCCCTGACTGCCGGTCGTGCGAGTCGCCCCGCACCGTGCATCCCGAATGCAACCCGTTCCCGGTTCCCCGAGGAGACCACTACTACCCCGAAGTGAATGTGACGTCAGGGGAGAGGCTTTGCTTCCCATTCATGAGGAGTTTGCCTGGACAACAACAGCTGGGTAAGATAAATGCCTACATAATTGTAATGTGGTAAACTACGATATGATTCCTTTTGTCGCAGTAAATCTGGCGTTCAATATAGTAGGGAGAGATATTTTATAAAAGACATTTTTATTTGGCTTCCAAACTTATGATCATGTTTTAAAGGTATTGAATAGGTAAATAAAATACAGTTAGACTAGATTTATTCACAGCAAATCAGTCCAGCATAGCTTTTTTCAGTAACTCCTGATTCAATCAGCCCTATAAAAGTTACATTTGTAGTGTAAAAGCCATATTAAAACCAAGAGACTGAATTTCATGAATTCTGAGACTCACAGTTTGAACAGACGACTGCATTCACATCACTGCATCAGCACAACAGTTAAACACTGTGATACCATTAGGATTCAAAATACATACCTAGTTAGTCTAAATATTACAATGTCTCTCCCTTTATTCATCTCAGGACCTCGTGAACAAGTGAACCAGAACACAGCTTTCATCGACGGCTCAGTGGTATACGGAGAGAACCCTTGCATAGTCCGCAAGTTACGAGGTTTCAACGGACGCCTGAACGCGACCACCAACCCTCTGGGAGGAAAGGACTTGCTGCCGCGCTCCGACAGCCACCCGGAGTGCAAGGCGCCCAGTGGATACTGCTTCATTGCTGGTAAGGAACAAGAACAATATGACCAGGTCCTATAGAGTAAGGTAACCAGAACACAGTGGTTCATGAAGAGACCCCTGCATAGTCCGCAAGCTACAAGGGTCATAGTCCGCAAGCTACGAGGGATCAACGGGCGCCTGAACGCGACCACCAACCCTCTGGGAGGAAAGGATCTGCTGCCGCGCTCCGACAGCCACCCGGAGTGCAAGGCGCCCAGTGGATACTGCTTCATTGCTGANACAGGTAGAGACAATTTTAATTTTAACTAAAATGCTTATTTTACTTCGAAATCTTTTGTTTTTATTTGAAATCTAACTTGTTTTTATCAAAATTACACATCTAGAGCCATTTTCAGTTTCGTTGTCAACGAAGCGTTGAATGGCGTGCCCGGAGAGGCTTAGTTCAAACAATCATTGCAAACGTTGTGATAGGGATAGAGACATGCGATTTTTAATTTTACGAAGGTAATACGATACAGAATAATAAAAAGTTTTCTTTACCGTTTTCTTTACAATAAGTAATTGGAAGAAAAATTTTCGATAAAAAATTAAAAAAAAATCTCAAAAATGTTTTGACCTCTTTTTTGTCGATAAAAATAGGTCTAGTTTCATCTATTTCCATATGTACACTTTAACGTGACTCACACTGTATAAAATAGCATTAAAACGTATCAATGGTACTTAAAAAAGTCTAGGTATTGAAGGGTGACTCCCACTGTGTGACTTTAGTATCCGACAAGCGGCCAGCTCTCTGACATCGTAAGAAGACTGCTTTCAGGATACGCGTAGTAGCTGTTTCTTTCGGTAACTAGTTCTATAATTTTTCATATAGTTTTTGACAGGCCTCCCGAGGCCATAATTATTTTAAACAGATGACGGGTGCCATCTTTTCATGATGGTTTAGTCTTAATTAAAAACCAGGAAGGAGCATAGACTTTGACCACAAAAGTAGCCAAAGTTATCAAAATTTCTATTGGATCTTAGGTTCCTACAATACAAACGTAGTATTCGGTACGCTCGTGTGATTTAACGAGCATGTTACAGTTCATCAGGAGAGATTATTGCGAGATTTTGTGAGAATAAGCCTAATTACCGCCGAAGTAATTTTATGCAAGTTCTGCTGATCAGTACTCAGATCATTGGCCATTTCCGATCACATTTGTCCTTCAATATGTTCAAATTTATTGATAGGCAGTTTCTCACATGTTTCCAGAGCTTTTCTAGTAGACAAAGACGCGAGTCGCGAAAAGGGCCAGAAAAAGTCTCTTCTCGCGCTTCCTCACTGCCCTTATAAAAAATTGTAAACCCAAAGCCTTGCTTTTTTGTGTATTTTACATTGAAAATATAGCATACCAATAAACGATTTGTGATAAAAAAAAATATTTTTATTTAAATATCGCACAGATAGTGGCGCCTAAGTGAGGTCTAAAATCAACTTTTTTTATAAATTCAGTGTCGATGCGGAGGCAGTTAATCTAAANTGCTGCCGCGCTCCGACAGCCACCCGGAGTGCAAGGCGCCCAGTGGATACTGCTTCATTGCTGGTAAGGAACAAGAACAGTATGACCAGGTCCTATAGAGTAAGGGAACCAAAACAGTGGTTTATGGTAAGACCCCTGTATAGTCCGCAAGCGGCGAGGGTTCAACGGGCGCCTGAACGCGACCACCAACCCTCTGGGAGGGAAGGATCTGCTGCCACGCTCCGACAGCCACCCGGAGTGCAAGGCGCCCAGTGGATAAGTACTGCTTCATTGCTGGTAAGGAACAAGAACTATTTGACCAGGTCCTATAGAGTAAGGGAACCAGAACACAGTGGTTCATACTGAGACCCCTGCATCATTCGCAAGCGGAGAGGGTTCAATGGGCGCCTGAACGCGACCACCAACCCTCTGGGAGGGAAGGATCTGCTGCCGCGCTCCGACAGCCACCCGGAGTGCAAGGCGCCCAGTGGATACTGCTTCATTGTTGGTAAGGAACAAGAACAGTATGACTAGGTCCTATAGAGTAAGGGAACCAGAACACAGTGGTTCATGAAGAGACCCCTGCATAGTCCGCAAGCTACAAGGGTTCGACGGACGCCTGAACGCGACCACCAACCCTCTGGGAGGAAAGGATCTGCTGCCGCGCTCCGACAGCCACCCGGAGTGCAAGGCGCCCAGTGGATACTGCTTCATTGCTGGTAAGGAACAAGAACAGTATTACCAGTTCCTATAGAGTAAAGGAGGAACCAGAACACAGTGGTTTATAATGAGACCACTGCATCGTCCGCAAGTTACGAGGGTTCAACGGGCGCCTGAACGCGACCACCAACCCTCGGCAGCCACCCGGAGTGCAAGGCGCCCAGTGGATACTGCTTCATTGCTGGTAAGGAACAAGAACAGTATTACCAGTTCCTATAGATTAATTAAAAGGGAACCAGAACACAGTGGTTCATGAAGAGACCCCTGCATAGTCCGCAAGCTACAAGGGTTCGACGGACCCCTGAACGCGACCACCAACCCTCTGGGAGGGAAAGACTTGCTGCCGCGCTCCGACAGCCACCCGGAGTGCAAGGCGCCCAGTGGATACTGCTTCATTGCTGGTAAGGAACAAGAACAGTATGACCAGGTCCTAGAGTAAAGGAACCCAGAACACAATAATGATTTATGGCAAGAACCCCTGCATCGGCCGCAAGCTGTGAGGGTTCAATTTATTATGGCCTGAAAGTTTTAAGGTCATAAATACACATGCAAGTAACTGGCATTAAATCGCTTATTATTACTGTGCCCCTAAACAATGTAACGTTTATTTTTATTCTCGATCTTAGTAAGTAAGTATTTGAAGGTGCATAGCGAAAAAAATATTACCAAATCGTTATTGGGCGAAAGAAACGTTATTTGGGCTAAGCAATAAGTAGCGGGTGAAAAATTTTGTGCATGAACCATTCATGGATCAAACGATTGTGGGCGAATCGTTTCAGACTCGCATTAATTTTCAACTTTTTATAAAATGACGATAAATTACCTGTTTTGTTATCAAATAGACTTATGTCGTCGTCGTCGTCGTCTCAGCCAAATGACGTCCACTGCTGGACAAAGGCCTCCCCCAAGGTTTTCCACAATGAACGGTCCTGCGTATTTTTAATAATTTCATTATATTAACCACTTGCAAACCTATTCACAGGTGACGGCCGAGCATCCGAACAACCAGGGTTGACAGCCATCCACACGATCTTCGTCCGCGAACACAACCGTCTAGTCGAAGGCCTCCGAGGAGTGAACCCTCACTGGGACGCGGAACTCCTGTTCGAACATGCCAGAAGAATCCTCGCTGCATCCTTTACACACATCATTTACAACGAGTTCCTGCCGAGGCTACTGTCGTGGAACGCTGTCAACTTGTACGGACTAAAACTGCTGCCTTCTGGTGAGTTATAAATATTGCTCTTCTAAGTACATACCTACTCGTATCTATTGTGTAAAGACGACGGCACATCAAGCTAAGGCTCATAATATGTCACCTAAAATAGGGGTGATTTTGCAAAAATGTAATAGGTAAGTAGTCTGATTTGATGTTGACAAAACAATGCGAGAATTCATGAAGTTGCTTAGGTAACTTGTGTAACATGTTAAAGATAATAATTAATTGTTCCTACAGGTTATTTACATGATACATAATAATGTAAACATTCCGAAGTTGTAATTTAATTGAATGTTCACCAACAATCCCTAATTTTTAAGTGACCCCTATGGAGCCCATGGTAACACAGCAGGAATTTTGTTTTCATAGATGTCACTTAAAAATCAGGGATTGATGGTGAAAATGGGCTTTACTCTCTTACTTAAATCTACTATGTATTTCAAATACCCCAAACAAAATATGACCCATTTATCGAATCTTTTAGCATCTGTAATTTAATAAACAAAGTAAATAAGTTATAGAACAAAGCCTTCGTCATTGATGGGTTGATCTAAATTAATAAAATTAGATTCAAAGTAAAAATTAACACAATTTGCTTGTGTTAATTTAACACATCAAATATCATTTCTATGGCCAACGAAAGGGTTGTACTATTTGGGCGGCTTCATCATAGGACCGTGTGGCCTAATGGATAAGGCGTCGGACTTCGGATCCGAAGATTGCAGGTTCGAGTCCTGTCACGGTCGATTAAAACTTTTTGTATTTTACACTAACGCGAATGCCATTTTATTTTATCAAAATAAATTACATCATATTTCTATTGTTTTATTTTTCAAGATTAAATCTTGATAAATATTTAGGAGCTGGTAGGTATTGATTTATTATCGTTTATTACTTTAATTTTAAATTTATTACGTAATAATAATATCATTACGTAATAAATGTGCGCTAATATTAATTGTTTAATGCTTTAAGTAGGTAGGTAAGTACTTTCTAATTTATTTACCTTTTACCTGAAAACTAAATTCGCGCGAAACTTTTTCTACTGTCGTGTTATGATTTTTGATTTTCTAATAGTAAGTACCTAGTAAGTATAAGAATAATTTTCATTTTTAATAGTTTCAAATACGCAATGTATTATTTACAAAGGCTGATCGTACTGAAGAATGTAAAAGCTTAGTAAGAATTATCTTTACTTTATGTTCTTGAAATTAGAGCGTTGAACTTTAGAAGTAGTCTATTCAAGGCTTTTTGTTTTGAAAATGTTTATTGAGGGCATCTAGATGTCGGTCTAAACGACAAACGCCTGACCCTGTTAGCACAACTTCGCTGCGAAAACCATAAACCACCTACATACTTAACACATCTCTGCGTTTATTCCACCACGTTGCCAATGTGAGGACCAGCCCCCCTAGACAAAACGCACTTTTTGATCGAATCGAAAATCGAATCCGTCAAAACTCCATACAAAAAAGGGGCTTTTCGACCACATTTCGACTGGTTTGCGATTATAATTTGCACTTTGTCTAGACCCACAGAACACGGAGATGTATCAATTTTTTTGTTTCGTTTAAGGTATCGTTGTGAAGTGTGCCACCCCTTTAAAATCAAATCAAATTTATTTGCGTAATTCCAGGTATATAATAATTTACCTACTAGTAAAATTATCACTATTAGGTATACCGAGTGGTACTTAATATCAGTAGCAGTCAAAACTAATGGAGTCCTATAAATTTTAAATAGCAACTGGTCACTATTAATTTGACCAACTCGAAGGATGTGTTTCAATTACCTACTTATCTTGCGCTTTGGAAATATTGGTACCTAAATTGTCTAATGCCATTGCATTGGTTTGAATCCACGAAAGTTTAATTAGGTACCTACCTATTAACAATATTTATCAAATTTCAGGCTACTACAAAGAATACTCGCCTACCTGCAACCCGGCCATCGTAACGGAGTTCGCGACTGCCGCGTTTAGAATCGGCCACTCGCTGTTGAGACCGCACCTGCCGCGACTATCGCACACCTACCAGCCAGTAGAGCCTCCAATTCTGCTCCGAGATGGGTTCTTCAAGCCTGACATGTTCATGAACGTGAGTTAATAATGCTTGCCTACCTACAATCCAGCCATTGTGACGTAGTTCAGGGGGCGTAGTGTGAGTTTACGTCAAACGCATTCGATTTCGACTGCGTAAAAAAGTGAAATTAAATGTATGACGGATTGTACAGCGCTCCTAGCGGAAACTTTCAAGAACTAAAATCGTCATAAATTTAAAGCGCTTCGCTAGTGCCGACGTTTGATGTAAACTCACACTAAGCCCTCTGAATCGACCTCTCGTTGTTAAGACCGCAACCGCCGCGGCCATTCGAGAACTTTTAAACCCCAAAGGCTAGTTCTTACGAGCTATGTGCCCCGACCACTAAGTTGGCACTAAAGTTTATACATTCTGAGCGATGACCTCTCATTTCTGATTCGATCGCATAGGGAAACTCCAGGCATATGCCCTTTGTGGTATTGTGGTGACCTTGACCTTTCTTAGAAGGCATCAGAACACAATAGTTACAATGATGTCAAAAAAGGCTCACCTTCAAAAAACATGTTACGAACTTCCATTCTCCATCCACAGCACGCCTCAATGGTTGACGAGCTCATGCGCGGTCTCTCCTCGACTCCCATGGAGACCCTCGACCAGTTCATCACCGGAGAAGTCACCAACCACCTCTTCGAAGACAGGAGGATCCCATTCTCTGGAATAGATCTGATCGCGCTGAACATCCAGCGAGGAAGGGACCATGGAATGCCGAGCTACAACAACTACAGGGCGCTTTGTAACTTGAAGAGGGCGGCTACTTTTGAAGACCTGTCTAGAGAGATACCTGATGAAGTTATTGCTAGGTATGTAGAAGACACTTAACCAAAAAATTACAAAAATATTTTGCTGAAGCTGAAATATCAATTAGGTCAAATAACGCCTTAAAATGTAGCTTCCTATTTTAGAGATCCTAAAATAATATCCCAAACTTTGGCTATGACAACACTTTGTTATGCTTTTTTACCCTTAGTTTTGATCAGTTAAAACTGCTTAATAGGTATTTTTGATTCTCAGTTTTTCAGAAGCCCTTTTGTTGTGTTTTTTTCCTTAAAGATAAAAACCTTTTCCTTTTAAAAATTACTTATGTTTACCCAAATCTAAACTATTTTTTATTTTTCACAGGCTAAAGAGGATATACCCGACTGTGGACGACATCGATCTGTTCCCGGGAGGTATGAGCGAGAGGCCTCTGCAGGGAGGTCTTGTCGGACCCACCTTCGCTTGCATCATCGCCATCCAGTTCAGGCAGCTTAGGAAGTGTGATAGATATTGGTGAGTAGGTACACCTACCTACATACATGGTATCTTAGGTACACATTCCGTCTCAAACTTCCCAGTTTATGAATGCTACACCCACAAAACAGAAACCTCTTTTATGTTTTGTGACTACACTAATGCATTTAGGGAGATTATTACAGATCTGACGCTATCATTAATTCTCTCTACTTCTTATACTAAAGATAACTTGTACTAAAGAGAAGCGACTCTAATCTTCTTATAAGTAGTTACTAGAACAGAAATTAACGTAACGAACCACATTGCCAGCGCATATCCCGCAAAGGCTTAAGTACTTATTCAATTTTAGTCTTTCGGTCAATACATTTTCTAGGGTGCTTTAATCAAATCGATTTTATCCGTCAACGGAGGCTCGAGCGATTATCCGGTACAATAATGATCCTGATATTTTTACTTCTCATTAATCAATTTTCAGGTATGAGAACGACAATACAGCTGCCCGTTTCACTGAGCACCAACTGGCTGAGATCAGAAAGTCGACATTGTCAAAGGTCCTGTGTGAGAACTTCGACGTGCCCGGCGACATCCAAAGGGCTGCCTTCGATCTGCCAAGCAACTTCTTGTAAGTGTATACTCTCTCTGATTTTAATCAAATAAGTAGGTAAATAAGGTTTTTCTTCTAAAAGAAGCAGGGATGTTAAGGATATCCGTAACCGTAACCGAAACTTTCGGGTATCCGAAATAAAAAATATCCGATACCGTAACCGATTCAAAAGTTTCGGATAGTTTCAGATTTAGGCAGTTTTAAATTATTTTTTACAAAAAAATGCTATACATAGCATTATATGTAAAGACACGACAGACAGCCTGATTAATTACTTTTTATTCGATTTAAAGTGTGCGGCCATGAATGAACCGTGTTGGACAACTATTGCAAATTGCAAATTCTAAAGCACAAATATCCGTAACCGTACCCGAAACTTTCGGATATCCGAAATAAAAAAATATCCATAACCGTAACCGAAACCGGTATAATATTATTCCATAGAGATGTATTATTCCTATATCCGTAACCGTATCCATTACCGAAACTACATATCCATAACATCCCTAATAAGAAGCATCCATTACTTACTTATGGATGCTTCTTTAAAGAGACCAAAGCTCGACAATGGTAAGCGCTCTGTAAAAAAAATGAGATTGGGTAGATACCTACTTATCATCATTATCATAGGCCCAAGTACAATACCAACCGATACAACATGATGCGGGCTGCTTCCAATCAGCAATCTGGAAAGCTTTGGGTATGCTGTTCATTAGTGGACATCCTGTGGTTGAAATTTTCAGCAACATAATAATATGCTGATAACTAAGGTTCGCTTAGTTTAAGATGACTGATGAGGTAGTGTAAAAATACTTACCAAGGATATTATTAATTATTATTATTATAAAACTTTATTGCACAATAAAATAGTACAAAAGGTGGACTTAATGCTATTTGAGCATTCTCAGCCAGTCGACCCCTGGGTTATGCAGAAAGCTGTGAGTGCGAAGGCAGAGGTAGAAGGGTAAAAGTTAAAAAAGTTAAATTTTTAATTGATATAATATTTAAGCTACATATACCTACATACATATATACAGATACATACAAACATATAATATAAATAAATATAATCCCAACTAATATTATAAATGCGAAAGTAACTCTGTCTGTCTGTCTGTCTGTCTGTCTGTCTGTTACGCTTTCCCGCTTAAACCTCGCAACCGATTTTGATGAAATTTGGCATAGAGATAGTTTGAGTCCCGGGAAAGAACATAGGATAGTTTTTATCCCGGTTTTTGAAACAGGGACGCGCGCGATAAAGTTTTTCTGTGACAGACAAAATTACACGCGGGCGAAGCCGCGGGCGGAAATATTATATAATTAACATATTATGATTTTTTTTTACAGAAATCCACGCGTTCCCTGCTCGTCGCTGCCCAAGATCGACTTGTCCGCGTGGCGGGAAAGTTCTGCGCAGGGCTGCCTCATAGCCGGCCGGTCGGTGTCCGTCGGAGAGTCAGCCTTCCCTTCGCCTTGCACTTCCTGTATATGCACCGTGGAGGGGGTAAGTGTACCATATTTCTTCCTTTTGGAATACATTCCTTTTAGTTATACTTAAGTAGGTAGGTACTCGTGGACGTCGATTATTCATTCCTATCTAGAGGATTTTTAGTTTTCTTGGTAATGCATGTTTAGACCAGCGGTTCCCGAATGGTAGTCCGCGGAACCCTGGGGTTCCTTGGAAAGGCCGCAGGGGTTCCGTAAAAAATATTATCCCACGTTTCGTGACCGACGTTGTTCGCTCGCACCGACTTGTTTATGCACAAGAGAGGGGCAGGGCGTTCGGGCGGAGTAGTACGGGCCACGGGGGTTTCGCTAGGAAAAGTATAATCAATTAGGGTTCCTTGGCAAAAAAAAATGGGAAACCCTGGTTTAGACAATAGACAAAATTCACAATTATCTAAGTCCATTCTCTGGATATCATTAAAGGAATATTATAGGAAAAAGAGGACAAGTGTATTTAAACATGGAAGGATATATGTATATAATTATTATAAAATCAAATAAAAGATACCGACTTGCAACAGGCTGTCATGCTCCCACTCCGATGTGTGCGACTGAGAGCTTGAATCAGTGCGAACACATAAAGACGACCGTAATTAATATTTCTCTTAGATCCCGTTCTCTTTATTAACAACCCAGTGGCGAATTTACAGTTTTGCCGCTTGCCCTACATATTCATGACGTTGTAGAATGAGCCTTACTTATTAAATTTAATGTCTAAAACGAATATTTACAATTTAGAAAATTATATTTGTTTTGAACCTATATTATACTGATTTACTTTTTATAGCCAATCAGATGGTATAATTTGCTAGAGCCAATGCTTTTTATAAAACATATCGGTGTGAACGATTCAAATTTAAATCATACTTAGTTTAATAATTTTGTTCTCAAGTAAGTGACAATTGTGTTTTATTGAGAAATAAAGAATCTTTAAACCTTAGGCTAGGGTGGGGTTAGATCTTTATTTAACTTTTATCTTCTGAAATCGAGTAAACGTCATCTGAAATCTGCCGCCCCTAGATGATGATTGATCCAGGACTGTAACAACCAATCTTCTCCATCCTCCAGGCTCAATGCGCATCCCTCCGCATCACGGACTGCGCACAGCTCCTCCGCGAGTGGCCTCGCGAGGCAGTAGCTCGGGACGACGTGTGCGCAGCGCAGTGCGGCGCCGCGGCTCCCTCGCAACCGTCCCGCGCGCCGCGACGCCCCCCGCTAAACTTCAAGTTCCCAGACCTCTCGCCGTTTATAGCCAAGTGAGGGATACTTTATTCGAGATAGTAATTTGTTTTAGTGTGCCTGCTCTTTACACAGATAAAGGTGGATTCGACTAAAAGAGTAAATATCAGTGGGTCTAGACAAAGTGCACATTTTAATCGCAAACCAGTCGAAAAGTGGTCGTAAAGCCTTTTTTTGTATGGAGTTTTGACGGATTCGATTTTCGATTCGATCAAAAAGTGTACTTTGTCTAGACCCACAGAATAAACTTGTCATTTTGACATATTTCCCATACTGAAACTGTCAATGTACCAGTTATACCAGGAGTTATTCTCGGATAAAAATTTGGTCGAATCGGGCCTAAGTGAGCTAGGCGCTTTATTCGAGGTAGTATTTTTTTTTTTAGGAACAATGTACCTATTTACTTTTGACAGGAAATATTGCCATTTTGAAAAAAATAACATTGATTTTCGACTTCATGATAAATTCACATCCAATAAGTATAGATAAACATTAAAAATGCTAATGGAATACATTACATCTATTTTTCGTTCAATTAACCATTTTTTTTCTCCCAAACTCACCTACTGCACTGGGACGAAAACTAGCGAAGTTACCCTAATTAGGTGGTAGGTACACATTGTTCCCATGTAAAGATTTATCAAATTACTAGCTCGAATTAAAGATGCGTTTGTAAATATATTGCCTGTAGTCTCCAAGTGTGACTAGTGAGCGCCAAATCCATTTTTGGATCATTGGGCGAGGTTCCATGCCTTGAAAACTTCTGGCACTAAGTGACCATAATTTAATTTTTAACGATACTACACTCTTACATCTATGAACACATAGGAAAAGTAAATGTTGCTCACAAATTTTGGTCACTTCTAAAGCTAAGACAGATGTGTAGCCATAAAAAAATAAATAGCTAACTAAACTTTGTAGCCACCATTGTATCGTACATATGCATTAATTTGTATTTACATGTTTGCATATTATATCTCAGAACAAAGAATTACCTAATTGTAAATATTTTGAACAAAAATTTTGTCGTGATAGGCAAAACATTTTCAAGCTCAAATAAAATTCATCAAATATCTAACTTACTGATATCTATTACTTTATTTATCTAAATGGCGAATTGGGAAATACGTTATTTATACAAATAAAAATCTCTGGTTACCAAAAATGAAGTCCACATAATGCCTGCATAGAGGACGTAAAATAATAATTTAAGCTAAAATAGACATTAATATTTAAGTCATAGATTTAAGAAACTCATCGTTGTGTACTAGCGTAAAAGTATTTGGTGCAATGTTTTACTTAGTGTGTTGTTCAAAACGAACAAATCATTAAATTAAAACTTACTGTTACTTAGGCTTTTTATAAGAGTAATAGAGGTTGTGTAATATAAGAATTTAAATATACTCTGAATTTATTTGTGTAACAATTTTTATAAGCATTTATGGCCATCTTTAGCTTTAATTGATTAGAAGACGATATGCATGTAACAATACCCAGTATATTTTTTACCATAATACCAGTGTTACCAGTTTATACCTACTCAATGTTACCATTACGTCGTACAAATAACTCCAATGTCACTCATGATTTCGTGAACCACTCATGTCTTCTGTAGTTTGTTTTCACTGCCTAGTTATTATAATATCTAGGATTAAGATTTTGTAAATTATTATTTGTAAAATATTGGCATAATTACTTAGGTCTAGTTTTATTTTTCTAGATAATAAATACAAATCTCACCTAGTGACAAAATTTAATAAAATATTTTCTATTTAATTGCCTGTTTTATTTCTATGACGGTTATTTTTTTTTCTGTTGAATAAATTAATATCAAAGAAATGCTATGTATGTGTTCACCTGGAAGTGTTCTGTGATTAAAAAAATAATACAAAAAATGCTGTGTTGTACTGATGATTATTAATAAATAGAAAATATTACTTCAATATTTACAAATCACTTTATTTGTTGCATATCAAGTCTATTAAGTTCCTTTTTTACAATAAATACATTGTTTTTGAGTATAAAAAACTAGTGTTGCAAAAAAAATAACACAAACACAGTTGACGTTTTTGAATACTTAAGTCTTGATTTTTCAGGCTACCCCCTCATAAGTCCAAATACACAATGTGATGTCCAGTGTCGACGGCCGCAGACGTTAATCGCAACGGATCAATTTGGCTTGCACCCGCTCTGATCAGTGTCCTAGAACAATACATCAATAGGTGAAATTTGGAATTTTTTTTTAAAGGACTTATTGCGATAAGGACGCGGGTTAGAAAGCGACACCTTCCTTAAACCCGTAGGCCATAACCTGGACCCCTTGCGAGCTCACATACATGGGATTGAGATCTGTCGCGAATGGGACACGGGTCATTTGACGGCGACATCCATAATCTACTTGCGAATAGTTAAAGCCCGTACGCTGTAATATGTCAATAGGACAATGACCTCTCACGATTGAGGCGCGGATTAGTTGGACTACGCCCCGTACATTTATTCAAGTGTAAGCCTAGGCACAGACCATCGATTTTTCGTCGGCCGATAGTTTAGTCGGGCAGTTGATCAGTATGGGCATGTATAGAAGTGCGCACATTACACCGATTTGATTTGGCCGATTCTTCATACAATTTAAAATCGGGCACAACTATCGGCCTACTAAAAATCGATGGTCTGCGCCTAGTATAACACTAACCTGTCGCGAGTGGGATGCGGGTCAGTTGGCCTTGGCGGCGACCTTCTTGAACCCGTTGGCCATGAGCTGAACCCATGCATCCGTATCAACCCGTACACGTACACTGCAGTATGTAAATGGGACACTGACCTGTCGCGAGTGGGACGCGTGTCAGTTGGCGGCGACCTCCTTGAACCCGTTGGCCATGGGTTGGTGCTCGTTGCTCCGCCGCCAGAGAATATACACCCAGCCAGAGGTGCCCTGGCAGAGACGCACGGTCCCGTCTTCATAACATAGCTGTCGATGGGACACTGACCTGTCGCGAGTGGGACGCGTGTCAGTTGGCGGCGACCTCCTTGAACCCGTTGGCCATGGGTTGGTGCTCGTTGCTCCGCTGCCATAGCCCGTACACGCGGCCAGAAGTCCCCTGCCAGAGTCGCACGGTCCCGTCTTCATAACATAGCTGTTGATGGGACACTGACCTGTCGCGAGTGGGACGCGTGTCAGTTGGCGGCGACCTCCTTGAACCCGTTGGCCATGAAATAGACCCATAGTGCGCCCGTACATAAGGGACTACATTTTCATACGCCTACAGTCCCCTGCCAGAGACGCACGGTCCCGTCTTCATAACATAGCTGTCGATGGGACACTGACCTGTCGCGAGTGGGACGCGTGTCAGTTGGCGGCGACCTCCTTGAACCGTTGGCGATGGGTTGGTGCTCGTTGCTCCGCCGCCCGAGAATATACACCCAGCCAGAGGCGCCCTGGCAGAGACGCACGGTCCCGTCTTCATAACATAACATAGCTGTTGATGGGACACTGACCTGTCGCGAGTGGGACGCGTGTCAGTTGGCGGCGACCTCCTTGAACCCGTTGGCCATGGGTTGGTGCTCGTTGCTCCGCCGCCAGAGAATATGCACCCAGCCAGAGGCGCCCTGGCAGAGACGCACGGTCCCGTCTTCATAACATAACATAGCTGTTGATGGGACACTGACCTGTCGCGAGTGGGACGCGTGTCAGTTGGCGGCGACCTCCATAAACCAGTTGGCCATGAAATAGACCCATAGTGCGCCCGTACATAAGGGACTACATTTTCATATGCCTACAGTCCCCTGCCAGAGACGCACGGTCCCGTCTTCATAACATAGCTGTCGATGGGACACTGACCTGTCGCGAGTGGGACGCGTGTCAGTTGGCGGCGACCTCCATAAACCAGTTGTCCATGAAATAGACCCATAGTGCGCCCGTACATAAGCGACTACATTTTCATACGCCACAGGATGTAAATGGGACATTGACCTGTCGCGAGTGGGACGCATGTCAGTTGGCGGCGACCTCCTTGAACCCGTTGGCCATGGGTCGGTGCTCGTTGCTCCGCCGCCAGAGAATATACACCCAGCCAGAGGCGCCCTGGCAGAGACGCACGGTCCCGTCTTCATAACATAGCTGTTGACTGTGACTTGTTGACTGCGACAGGTCAGTGTCCCACTGACCTGTCGCGAGTGGGACGCTTGTCAGTTGGCGGCGACCTCCATAAACCAGTTGTCCATGAAATAGACCCATAGTGCGCCCGTACATAAGGGACTACATTTTCATACGCCACAAGATGTAAATGGGACACTGACCTGTCGCGAGTGGGACGCGTGTCAGTTGGCGGCGACCTCCTTGAACCCGTTGGCCATGGGTTGGTGCTCGTTGCTCCGCCGCCATAGCCCGTACACACGACCGGGAGTCCCCTGCCAGAGGCGCACGGTCCCGTCTTCGGAACCCGTGGCATACAGCTCTCCGTCGGGCGACCATCGCACGCAGTGGACTGGCCCGAAGTGGCCTTTGTTTGACTCTGCAAGTATTAAAATAAATCATTTTTTAAAACAGATCTTTTTCAAATCAGACTTTGTCAAACTTGACAGGGATTTCATTATTTCATCCCCTATCACCAGATCAGAGGGCTTAGTGTATGTGTCTCCTTAAACACTTGACATTGGCAGAATCACCGCGGTAATAAATCCGCGGGATAGTCTAAAAAAAAAGGGCTTAGTGTGAGTTTACATCAAACGTCATCACTAGAGAGCGCGTTAAAAAAAATGAAGATTTTAGTTCTTGAAAGTTTCCGCTAGGGGCGCTGTACAATCCGTCATACATTTAATGACACTTTTTACGCAATCGACATCGAATGCGTTTGGCGTAAACTCACACTACGCCCTCAGAGGATTAGGATGCGCACCATGATTAAATGTTATTGAAAATTTTAGGCGAAAAATGCAAGGATTTATTGTGCCTAACATACTTTGTCATTCGAATTACAGTCACCTTAATCGTTGTCAGAATGTGGCTCTAATTCAGCTAGAAGGATTTGACTCAAACTTATTATACAGATATTGCAAGTTAAATAAAAGCTTGTAAAGTTACTAAGGTTAATAACAGGAGTAATTTATGCACAAAATATGAACTTGCACACAGGTAGGTTGACAAGTAATAACCTTCTTGCTAGTACGGATTTGTGTTGTAACAAAAACCGGTTATTGACATCTGTTTCCTCAACCTTAAAGGGCTTACAAAATGGCAATAATTATGAAAGAGGAAATAGCTTATTAATAGGTTCTTAGTGCGTGTTATTAATCCTTTTAACCCTTAGGCTAAACTAATTATGCAGTAAAAGTTCTACTGACTGAGGGGTAAAGTTTTGACTATTTTATTAATGTAGACATTAATAAAATAGTCAAAACTTTACCCCTTCGATCAACAATACCAACTAGATATCGGGTCAGCGCAAAAATTACGGCTCTAAATAAAAACGCACTTCTTTTATTGTATTTAATATCTTTTATCGTTAATGAAATAAGAACTCATTGCGCTGTTATTCCCCGTGACGTAATTTTTGCGCTGACCCGATATTTCGTTCGTTCGTTCGTTTCAGCCGAAAGACGTCCACTGCTGGACAAAGGCCTCCCCCAAGGATTTCCACAAAGACCGGTCCTGCGCCGCTCGCATCCAGGCACCTCCCGCGACCTTCACCAGATCGTCGGTCCACCTATAGTCCGATTTTTAATTCGACGGAATTCTGACAGCTGACATTTTTTGACAATTCAGATGTAACAAGCCTTTTTTGCTTTGAATTATTAATAAATAATATGAAATGAAATTTCATCAAGTACAACTTACAAGAATGAACTATTTGTTTGTTGTGTCAATTCAATGTACCTACACTAATTATTATGTACATTTTAGAGTTTAAATAGAAAAAAACGTGTTTTTAACACAGTAAAACAACATATTATCATTTACGAAAATATGTATTGATCATCAATCATCATTATCGTCGTCATAATCAACTTGGATTATAAAATTGGCATCTTGTTAAATTGGTTATTTTATGAACCTAAGATTTTATTAACAAAAGGATTTTCATAAAAAAGGTTTGTAACCCATGGATTATTGGCCAGGGAGTCCAGTAATAGAAAAATAATTTCCCAATTTTTTTTGTAACTTCAAAAATAATGATAATAAAAATTCAAATAACCATTTTGAAATGATCAGTACATTTTTAAGCCTTAGTTTTTCAAGTGAAACCTTAAATTCAAGAAAGGATTATTTTTTAATTTGTGAAAATGCTCTCCATTCATAATGGGAATGTTTCAATGTTGACAACACTTCTGAAATGTCAAAATTCCGTCGAATTAAAAATCAGAGTTTAGTGGTCGCCACTCAAGAACTTTCCTGCCCCAGCGGCCATCAGCTCTTCGAGCTAAGTGCCACTTGATTTTAGCGATTCTGCGGGCTACGTCAGTCACTCTGATTCTGCTGGACGGTCCAGCCTGGACCCAATATTTAGTTGGTATTGATCGGATATTTACCCATAAAATAATTTTTAAATGTTTTTTCTCTTTTCATCATAATGAAATTGTCATTCGTCATGGACAGTGACAAAGCATTTATTAGCTAAATGTTGTTAAAGTTTTTAATAATAACATTAATCACTCACCTAATTCAGCGCCAGTGTTATAGTCAAACTTATACACTTTCAGATCTTCGCCCCCGCAGACAAAAGTCGCCCTGTTGGGCGCGAGCGACGCCGAGAAACACTTGGTAGGGACCTGGCAGTCGCGTATTTTGCGCATCGTGTCCGTTGAGTAGAATGACACATTTGTACCTGAAAAAAAAAACAGCATTTAAATTAAATTAATTAAAACTAGAGAACTTGTCATGGCCGCACTGAATTGAGAAAGGTAGGAAGCGAAATGGCACCGTCATAAACAAAGAAATGAGCTACTATTATAACAAAGAACAAACAGTGTTATTATTAACTAAAAATAGCATATCCATGTTTGGAATATGTAATGTTTTACAATGTTATTGTTATCATTATAAACAGTCAGTAATGCCTATCATAAAAGTGATTATGAGTTATTCTATTATTGAATATGCTGGAAATATATTTGTAGAATTACAAGTTTGTTGCTCAATTTGTAAAAAAAACGGTTTTCTTTGTTGACATAAAATAATTACAGCTTTTGACTCCAAACATTAAAGTAAAAGGTCAACCCTGCCCTGAATAAAAATGCGAAACTTCTCAATCTGAAATGTCAAGGGTCTCAGAAGGAAAACAACGAGATAATTGTAAATAACCAATTAATTTATGTTTACACTTACCATGAGCTACGGTTAAAATTGTCCCATCTCTGGACAGTTCTAAGCTATTTGGAATGGTTGGAAATTCAATTTTATGCACCTCCTGAAACAAAGACGGTTATTTGTTAACTTTATACCTAAATAATACAACCCAATCCAATAAAATAAACACATATCCCAATTCAGAAAGATACAAGCAAACAATACAAGTGATAGTACGGGCGATATATGATGTACAAATGCTACTAGTTGTCAACTAGTAACTAGTTCATTAAAATTGACTAGTTTATTGGTAAAGTTTTAAAACGACACATGTGATAGTATAAGCAATATGTGATGTTCAACTGCAACTAGTTTTCAACTAGCTAGTTGTCAACTAGTAACTATATGATTAAAATGGACTAGTTTACTGGTAAAATGTATAGAGTGCGCACCTGCCCACTAGTGCGGTCCCAAACGCGCATAGTTAGGTCGTCGCTCACGCTAACGATGCGAGAGTTGTGGAGAAACACCGCATGCCTGATGCTGTTTGTGTGCGCGGGTATTTTCTCCAGGGCTGCAAGGAACATGAGGTTAGGGTTACCAGGTGAAAAACAAAAGTTTAGATCTAAACATTACTTTAATTTTTATAAAAAAGAACTGAAAGTTATTGAACCAAACATAACTTCGAATATTTTAGAAACTGAATTTAGTTTACTATATTAATTTGACAAATTAATCGTTCAAACTAGACTTCCTGTGAGTGCAGAACCGCAATTGATGGTGGCTTAATTAGTTAATGTCAGATTTTGCACCGTAACATTTAGATGTTTTATCTTGTATCATGGTAACCCTATTCTTTATGACAAATGGAACTGCACTACTTCACCCAGTCATGCAAAGAAGTATATTTCCCAGTAGAAAAGATGAAGTAGCCAAAGCAAGCAAGTCTGAATTGCTGTTGTAACAGGAAAACTATGTGTCAGATGAAGTAACCATCGTTATTTACATTCAACATTTCCTATGTTGCTTATGAAATGCTAGAACAAAGGATGAACAACATACACAACAAGCTTGATTTGAAAGATGTTTACAGAAGTACTATAATACATTTCCCAATGCTTATTTATGTAATAAAAAGAACATCAAATTCAAAACACAATCATTTTATATTCAAAAAATTCATGTAAAAATTGTAATTGAAATATGATCAAAGAAGTAAAGTGTTGTAGCATAAGTAGCTATCTCACATTTTCATATCTTTATTCCCAAAATATTATATTTTTTCTGTCTAATATCATATTGTGAGTAGTCAGTCAACAAAAAAAAATTTACAAGTGTTGACATTGAAAATTACTCAGATTTATCACAAACATAATAAAACAAAAGGTAACATACCTCCAGCTTCGGGTTTATTGAGATCAAAAACTCGTATGAGTTTTTCGTTGCTAGCTGTGAGCAGCAGGGTGTCATCGGAATTGAAGTTGACGCTCTTCACTATGTGCTCGTGATCAAATGTGTGAAGCACTTCACCGTATTGCGCATCCCAAAGCTTGGCTGTAAATAATAACGATTTTTATTAACATCTCTAATGCATTAAATACCCATAATATTGATCCCTTCTATGTATACTATGAAAAAATAGGATCATTCATTCCCAGTCAAACTTAAAATAAAATAGACATTTAAGTTACTACTATAACTTGAGTTTTGAGTAAAATGATAATTTAGAGAAGCAGTAAAATGGAATATTCATCATTACTTATTTATAACACTCATCAAAATAAACACTAGTGCTATTTTTACAACCAAATATAGTATGAGGTGCAAATGAATGTTATACAAACCTGAAAAATCAGCAGCACCGCTGGCGGCTAAGTTAGCATTCTGTGTTAATGCTACTCCCCACACAGCCCCCTTATGCCCCTCAAATGTCCCGATCCAATCGCCTGTTTCACCTTGCCGCAACATAGGCTTGCCATCTATGAATGAACATGAAAGCAAATTGTATTCAAGTAATCATTGATTAAATGTTCTTAATATGGCTAGGCAAGACAAAAACAGAACTCATTCATATGCATAAGATTTAACATGAATGAAACAATGATTGGCTACCATTATGCATTTTTAAAATCATTCATCGTTATTTTTTGATAATATTACAAAAGTGGGTATACAAAGAAAGTTATTGGTCGCAATACAAAATTGTCTAATCCAAAACTATAGTATCTATCAAGATATACACTAGAAATAATTCAAATGCTAATCTTATTAGATTTAATTAGACTCCAAGATCAAGGAAAGAATAAAAACAATAAAACAGGTATCAACACCAAGTAGTGTACACATTTTCCTCATGAAAAACAATGATAAAAAATTTAATACCAACACTGTCACACATGATTCAAGAGTTGTAAACAATTAGTATCAAGAATACCAAGTACACAAAACCTTGAGCGGGTACAAGGTGACCCAGAATAGGTGAAATGTCAACATACAATACAGGAACTATGTTTCGAGCCTAGTATAATTCTGTACACACACAAAAGTACGCAACTCGACTATCATGTTGAGACAACGTGAACAAAAAGCACGATAAGTTTACCAAGGCAAGCAGCCGCCGCGAGGAAACTTACGAGCGGATACTCAAGGTACTTCCTGCATGTCCGGAAAGAGAAGGTCACAACATGCATAGAGTGCACGTAGCCGGCAGAATGGACCATTCTACACAAATAAAAAAGTGAAGGCCTCACTTCACGATGCCCAACATCTGTCACACGAAACTCGAACGAATACACCCAAACACACTTGCAGGTCTTCCACTTATATCTAGGCCAAGGCAAAAGGGCACCCTAAGTATGAAATTGACATCAAAACTCACCTTTGCAGGCTGAAATCGAGTAATATCCGTCTTTTGTAACGTCACTAAAATCCAAATGAACGACTGGTCTAGTATGGCCACCACATGTGAGAGGAACTTGCTTGAAAGTTGTCATTTTGTTGATAAAATTTTGTATATTGTACTTTTTTGGAAAATAAAACTAATATCTTTGTAACTAAAATTAACCTAATGAGTCTGATCGTACTGAATGTTGACAATCGACTGACGGAAAATAAAATAGTGAGGCGGTGTTGCTTTGCCACAAATTGAAAAAAAAAGCTTTGAAAAATAGGGCAAAATAATACAATAAAAATTAATTAAATCCTATTAACCTTTCATAAATTAAGATCAACTAAATTTAACTAAATAATACTAATTTGTTTAGGTTGCAATTAAATAACTAAAGATATAAATACTGAAAAGTTATGTTAAAATCAAATAAGGGGAAAATAATTCCCACTTGGCCGATCGTTGTGTTGCCGCGCTTGGGTAAAAAATACAAAAGAAGCATGATGCCGACGCCGCGCTGTTATCAAAATTTTATGAAGCTATTCTTCGTTTCCCGAATAACCAAAGAAATTGTTTTCTAAAAATCGGGGCCCTGAACAATGGGAAATGATTTCCCACTTTAATGAAATTTGGCATGATTAAGGGTTAAATTCAATAGTGATAAAAATCGACAATATAGCCGTAGCATTTTTTCATAGACCACTCCACAGACAACTCAGCATTACTTTTTCACTGACGTGTCTTGTTGACGTTGTATCACTGTCAAAAAACTTAAAAATCGAATTGTGCACAAATTCAGCGAAACATTACTGAAATACTGCAAATATGGATTTTTTCACTTCAATACCAACTCATATTGACTACGTTGGTCAAGCCAAAGCCGAAAAGTTATATAAGGCTATAATTACACTGTTCAGTATCGTAGGTTTCGTTTGGGGATACATCGTTCAGCAATTTTCGCAATCGGTCTACATTTTGGGAGCAGGATTTATATTGGCTGCTGTTTTGACTGTCCCGCCTTGGCCCATGTATAGAAGAAACCCACTAAACTGGCAGAACCCTAAGAATAATGATGAGAAACCAACTGGCAAAAAAGGAAAAAAGTGATCTAGAAACTGCATTTAGATTATTGTAATATGGTATGCTTGTATCTGAAATAAAATAGTTATTAAGATCAAAGATTTTTATTGCATTTAAAAAAATTATATACTACCTACCTACTTTTACAAATTATTGTGTTAGAAACAAAGAATATATTTACTCTGACGAGGTTAGAAATCAACAAAAAAACTATAACAACAGTCCAAATGTTGCGGATATTCTAATTAATAACTTAACCAACATCTCGTTTATATACAATTTTAAATAATACCTTAATGACAACAAGTTAGTCCATTCCTTTTTGTAGTGAAGAGTATGATCCTTCCACTACTTTTCTTACACACCCTTTCCTATGTTCCATAACAGTTGTTATGTCAATGATTACATTGACCATGCATTGCCTGTGGTCCTACTGCTTAGTCCTACTAGTAGTATCATGGGTAATTTAGTTTTTCAGAGGTAAAATTACCCATAGGCCTCCCCAATGACTTCTCTAATAACTGGTTGGCAGCGCCTTCCTGCTACTGTTATGCTACATAATTAAAACAATTTATCCATAGACTATTTTTTGCCACAGTTCTATCAGGTAGGACTATGCAGTAGAATCACAAGCAATGTACGAAATTGACTTTATTATTTATGGTATCATAACATTTTTATAACATAAACAACAATATTCAATCCAACGGTCATTTGATATGTATTTCAGTACAGGCAAGATTACGTTTAATAGTTTACATTCACACTTCTGTATAATATGGCAATATAACGTAAAAACAGTTGTGTCTAAAATAGATAAAATAGTGAGTTTCAAAGCCTAGGTACTTATTACTTTAATTAAAGTTGGTGATGAATACTGAATTAGAATCTCAAAATACAATAATTAAATTTTTGGTAAAAAGATGAACCTACCTGCCACCAAAACCACGGGGAAGATAAAAAAATCTCAATCATATGAGTATGAAAATAAATATGTGTTAAGTTCCCTCTGACACTTCTGTAAATTTGTCTCTGAAACCCTTAAACATTGTGTAAATTCGACTTTCATCACATACGTTACAATCCTCACTGGGTGTTTCTGGTTGTTTTGTTTCATTTTCACAATCATCTTTATTGTCTTTGGTATCTCCCTTATCTTTGGTTTCTTCCTTGTCATCAGAAATATTTTCAGTTTTACTTTCGTGATCATCCTTTTCCTTTTCTTCTGAATGTTCACTGAGACATGTCCGAATTTCAGCACCAACTTCTTCATCAAACCATTGTTGTAGTGTAATTATAGCGATCATTAAAGTAACACCATAATTGATAATTATTAATGACAAAGGTCCTAGTGATAATATTAATACTGCCATCGTAAATAATAATGCAGCAACATTGTCATAATACCGCCTGGAAGAAAATAAAATTTTAGTTATATATGTTACGGCTAAAGATAGTTGTGAACATAAACTTAAGATTAGCCGGCTAAACTTAAGTTTATTTTCGAGAAGCAGCTAAAGTTCGATAACATGTTAGTTTGCGTCATGATATTCCATCTTTAGCCGGCTAATGTGCACATTAGCCAAAACGAAACGGCTAAAAATGTTTTCGACTAGGGGCCGCCCGCGACTTCGTACGCGTGGATCCCGTTTTACCCCCTTCATCTATCTTATGCGGTTTAGATTTTTTCATACAAATGTTTTTTTCCCGCTAACTCCCGTTCCCGTGGGAATTTTGCAATATCCTGTTGTAACTAAGCTTTAAGTTTACTAAGGTACCTGCATGCCAAATTTCAAGCTAACTTAAGCGGTTTAGATTTTTCATACAAAAGGATTTTCCCGCTAATTCCCGTTCCCATGGGAGTTTCGGGAATTCCTTTCTTAGTGCACCTCTACGGTACCTAAAGCTACGTCCCTTCCAAATTTCAAGTGCCTACGTGTAATGAAAGTGATTATTTTTNTTCAGCCGTTTTTGAGTTATAAGTGGAGTAACTAACACGACTTTCTTTTATATATGTTACGGCTAAAGATAGTTGTGAACATAAACTTAAGATTAGCCGGCTAAACTTAAGTTTATTTTCGAGAAGCAGCTAAAGTTCGATAACATGTTAGTTTGCGTCGTGATATTCCATCTTTAGCCGGCTAATGTGCACATCAGCCAAAACGAAACGGCTAAAAATGTTTTCGACTAGGGGCCGCCCGCGACTTCGTACGCGTGGATCCCGTTTTACCCCCTTCATCTATCTTATGCGGTTTAGATTATTTCATACAAATGTTTTTTCCCGCTAACTCCCGTTCCCGTGGGAATTTTGCAATATCCTGTTGTAACTAAGCTTTAAGTTTACTAAGGTACCTGCATACCAAATTTCAAGCTAACTTAAGCGGTTTAGAATTTTCATACAAAAGGATTTTCCCGCTAATTTCCGTTCCCATGGGAGTTTCGGGAATTCCTTTCTTAGTGCACCTCTACGGTACCTTAGCTACGTCCCTTCCAAATTTCAAGTGCCTACGTGTAATGAAAGTGATTATTTTTTAATAGTTTTCGTGTCAAAATAGTAAACATTATTACATTGTTTCCTTTTCAATTTCCTTCTACATTTTTAGCCAAGGGCCTACGGTTACACTTAAGTTTAGCCGGCTAAAGATAGAAGAAACTAACATTAAAACCGCGTCGAAGATAAACTTAAGTTTAGCCGGCTAATCTTAAGTTTATGTTCGCACCTATCTTTAGCCGTAACATATATATAGATAGAAAAAGAGGTCAAAAATTTTTTGAGATTTAAAAAAAAAAATTATACATTTTTTTTCCATTTACTTATTGTAAAGAAAACGTAATAACTTTTAAACTAAGCGGTATATCCTGATAAAATAAAAACAGTAATAATGCTAAATAACAGGCGATACTAAAAAGATACATAAAATACACAATAAATGCCAACAAATAATAAAAAATGATACTTTTTGAAAAAAATCTGCTTTTAAATTCGTGTTTTTTTGGTTATTTGATAAATTTCTCCAAAAAAATGCCCCTATAACAGGTGGTTTTTATTACTTTGTATTACTCTCTATCGTATTATCTTTGTAAAACCAAAAATCGCATGTCTCTATCCCTATCACAACATTTGCTATGATCGTTTGAACAAAGGCCTGCCACAACATTATTCTCCGCTACAGGTAGAGACAATTTTAATTTTAACTAAAATGCTTATTTTACTTCGAAATCTTTTGTTTTTATTTGAAATCTAACTTGTCTTTATCAAAATTACAAATCTAGAGCCATTTTCAGTTTCGTTGTTAACGAAGCTTTGAATGGCGATACTTTAGATAATACGTTTTCCTACATTCTGAATTATAATAACTATATCGAAGATGATGTGGTTCGCGCATTTCATGAAAAGTTACTTCGGTGCACATCATTTAGACCGCGTGAGCTAGAATTATTTCAACACCCTGAACTGATTGAACCTGTACCTAAAAATGAGACGCACCTTCAAGTAATTTATGACGGTGACGTGGGATTAGTGGGGCACTGGAGTTGTATTTATTACATTAATGGAATACTGCGTGTGTACGATAGTCTTGTTGGTGTTCTAGGAAAATCGCAAAAAATATATGTAAAAGCCTTGTTTCCGTATCTATCGGAGTCATGTATTCAGTTTCCAAGTGTTCAGCGACAACCGAATACTATTGATTGTGGTTTGTTTGCCATTGCTTTTGCCACCTCTTTAGCTCGGAATATTTATAAATACATATATAAAATTAATATTCATACATAAAAGTACAAGGCAAAATATCGGGAGAGTTTAGGCTCCATTCACCAGGTGTATAAATTGACATAATAAGTTTATTATATTTGCTGCTACGGAACCCTTTGTGCGCGAGCCCGACTCGCACTTGGCCGGTTTTTTTAATAAAGTTTTCGTGTCAAAATAGTAAACATTATTACATTGTTTCCTTTTCAATTTCCTTCTACATTTTTAGCCAAGGGCCTACGGTTACACTTAAGTTTAGCCGGCTAAAGATAGAAGAAACTAACATTAACACCGCGTCGAAGATAAACTTAAGTTTAGCCGGCTAATCTTAAGTTTATGTTCGCACCTATCTTTAGCCGTAACATATATATTGCAGTCAACTTTAAAAATGTTAAAAATCTATAAAATGAAGCTTACAATTTTCTTCGGGGAAGATCCATTTGCCATAGAATACCTGAACATATGACTATCGCAAAACCTGTGTATTTGGACGTATCGGGCCTTAATACCATGCTGAACCTAAAATAAAGTACAATAATTAGTATGTTAGATAAGAAGACTTGCTTTATCTCTAGTATGTTTCATATCTTTTAAACTTACTTGAAGTTTCTTGCCCAAGTAAGCAAAGTTGGCACATTAACCATTGCTACACAGATCCATAAGAAGAACATCATCACATGGAAATTCAAATAGTTCAATTCATCTTCTTTACTCATTAACTCACAAGTACATTCAGGAATACTACATTTCTGTTTCCTTTTTACAAATTTTGTAACTTTTTTATGTGTTTTTGATTTCTTTTCAGCTTCTTCTTTGACCTTTTCTATTTTATTGTCCTCATTAGTTATTTGAGTATCTTTTTTATCTTCTATACTTTTAGGTTCTTCGGAAACAGACTCCTTGCTTGAAGAGCTTACTGGAACAAGACTGGTTTCCGACTCGCTATTAGAAGCTTTTGACTTAAACATATAACACATTTTAGAAGCTAATTTCGCCATGAGTTTATATACGTAATCTTCGAGGTATTCTTCATACATTTTAGAAATCTGTAACAAAATGGCCAATCAGATAACACTATCATAATAAAGTGTGTCACGGTAGATTTATATCATGAGTACCATAGTTAATATTGATTACATATTGAGACCATTTGTAAAACTACTTTGATATCATATCATTTGAAACTTAACTTTGTTATACAGGACTATTCCCACCTCTCGTACCCACCACTGCAACTCCTGTGTAGCCAGCATCTACAGCTAGACCGCCAATAAAAATCCAACCAGTGAAGGTCAAGTTTGTCCCGAAGGACAGTTAAACTGTCATTGGACCGGCAACGAATTTAATCAGAAGAAAAAATCAACTCTGTCATGATAAAGTTAAAGTCTAATTCGTACCATAAATGCGTAATACGCCGCTCCAGCAACTATGGCAGCGGCGCCGCAAGAAAGCGGGATAGCACAGCCGAGTGAGATGGTCACGATAAACGGCACCTTTTGCAGACTGCTCGCCAGTCGCTCGGCCAAGTCGGGCCCTCCGCGCCAAATTATTCTGAAATTATCAATGTTTAACATTAAATCACGTAGAATTTGACACGCAAAAGTGGAGTCTGCACAGTTAAAGCTCAAATCTCTGCATTTACAGAAGTTTCTCTTCGTCAATCGCTTTTTACAGATATATCGTGGTTTGATTCTGATAAAACGTTTTACTAGAAGCAGGAAAATATCCCCTTTCGATAACTATTTGCGCTAAAAACCTTGCTTGTGTCCTTCCATTCTATTATGGTCAATTAATTTCTGCTCGTGGATTAACCTGTGTTAATTTTGGCTGGTCACAGAAAGTCTTCATTAAAACTGATACTGGTTTATTTATATGTAGGTAGGCGTAAAATCCAGCTGGAAGACGAAGCGTGGGCAGGCCTCCTACTAGGTGGACCGACGATCTGGTAAAGGTCGCGGGAAGAGCCTGGATGCGGGCAGCGCAGGACCGTTCATTGTGGAAAACCATAGGGGAGGCCTTTGTCCAGCAGTGGACGTCATTTGGCTGAAACGACGACGACGAGGCGTAAAATCACACAGGCGACAGGTTACTTTCACCTTTCCCAGATGGAAGAAGCGCAAGCTCACGATTACTATAGAATGAAATTCTCAATAACCATAGAAACATACCTGAAAAGCAGTCTATGTGCCAGTTGCGAGGAGAACACCATAACAGCCACTGCAGCGGCGGCGACTATCTGCACGATCCCAAGCGCGGTCATATATGCTGGTAACACCACCAGAGATCGCGTGAAATATTGTATCTCCAAGTTGTCCCAGTTTGCGCTCTCGAGGAGATACGATAGTGCGGGCACTGACCTGGAATTTACGTTTTGGTATCATAAATTAACTTACAAACATTTATCTTACAAATTAGTTTTAAAACGGTGACGAACATTGGATCTAGAGCGTAAACTTCAAGTAGGTACTACAATCCGGTCAAGTTAGCTGCGCACCTGGTTGCCGTGACGTCACATCGACGCTCGTACGGACGGGGCGAACGTGGGAACCAGTGCCGTAACTAGCCTTTTATGCGCCCGGTGCGAGCTTTCAAAACTGCGCCCTTGAAAAATGCTTGGTCTGGTCATTTCTGCGCCCCTCCAGGGTCTGCGCCCTGTGCCTGGGCACCGCTGGCACCGCCCTAGTTACGGCACTGGTGGGAACGTTCAGTGGGGTGTGCAGTTAGCTCAATCGGGTTGTATCATACAAGTGGTATTACGACTACTCCACATTGTGTTTTTACGAATTCGAATCTGGCGTAATTATGACATTACTAAGCTAGGATTTTACTGTAGGCGGTAAGGAGCTTTAACTACAGTTAAACAGGCACTAATGTATAGCAGTTAATGAAAACTTAAAAAATACCATCATCAATCCATCAATGCGTACTTTGCTAGACGTGAGCGAAATTGCCCCTTGTCGTGTTGATGTGACCATAATGTATTTAAAAAACTTACATGAAAACTGTAGTGGCCAATCTAGCGAATACCAATGCATAGTGAGGTTTGACGCCTTCGCTCATCAACGCTCCGTGGATAGACAAACACGTTCCGTTGTCTCGTAATTGCAGGATCATACTACGGGCCGCTAGCAAGATAATGGCGGCTGTATACGGGAGCAATACTGGGGTGTAGTTACGGGCCAATTGGGCAAGCCGGTTGTACCATGAGTTGCATATACTGAAATAGCATTTAAATAATTTAATCTTGAGTTGAAAGCACTGATTTTCATATTGAAAACTCAAAATATGATGAAACCGATTTTTCCAAATAAAATTACTTCAAGGATTATCCATCGATTACACTCACTGTGATTCTCTGACGTTAGTGAGCACAGATAGAATAGAAAGAAAAAGTTTTGTGTAGCACACCTACAATTTAGCAATACTAAAAGGAGGGTGGACTTCTAGAAATCTAATAATTATAGTAACTACTACTTTACAACTGCGACAAACTCGTGTTAATCTAATAATTACCTTATAGTGTATGTGCACTGAGGATCTAGTAGTAAAGTAATTTTTACATGTTCTGAAGGATCCCCACGTGTTGCGTTCGGGTTACTTGTGAATATACGGAGTTTCATCGGCGATTGTTTCAAATGACTAGAAAAGTAAAAGACAACGTGTACAGGTTAATATGGTTACACCAAATACATGGTCCTTCGAGCCGGATCGTCAAAACTTACGTAAAGTAATGGAAGTATTCATTATTCTCCGCCCAGGGCACATGCAATTCCGCTGAGATATGGTACTGACTTGCCTTGCAGCTCGCTGTAGGTTCTACGTATAGGAGGTAAGTTTGGTGTACTGCATAAAAGCCAGGCAAAACTAGTTCGTAATACAAACTGTTCGCTTCAGTCTCTTGGATTATTACTTTCTTTTCAAAGCTTAATTCCGAAGGCATGGACACAGTTATTACGCGAGACGCATGGTCATTTATGTCTACATTTAAAACTACCTGAAAGAAATATTTTTATGAAATATAATGATTACAAGTTTTCCAACTGGTCAAATACAGTCACTTTTCACTCAACAATAATAAATTCTCAAGCTATTGACAGGCAAGCAGTTAATAAAATAAGTATATCAATAAACCTACCGGTTTTCTGGTCGGTGAGACTTTGACTATAACATGCGTCCAGTCCGGGTACGTATCTTTGAGTCGGTGCAGATTGATGGTGGCTAGTTTTCTTCTGCCAAAATTCGTGGCTGCCCCCGTCCATCGCGTGAGTTCTGACAATGATGTTGCTTGTTTGCTAAATAAACACAATAATAATTTATCATTCTTAAAATTTTTACCTTACCAAATGGGCAAAAAGTATCGTATAAAGTGTGTTAAGTAAAATACATTACCAATATCTGTAAGTGCCATAGGTGTACATAGCGTTACAACCGAAAACCCATTCGCGATCATCCAGATTGGTAGCTTCTATGGCCACAAATCGATTCTGTGGGAATGTTACTAGTCTTATCATCAGGTACGTCATTCTGAAACAATTAAGAATATTGCTTTACTACTTAAATACTGTAAGCTTATGTATTGGCCTTGTCCTTATGTAATAAGATGCATGTGGAAATACCTAATATTTTTCCGAAGATTCTGTAATAGTCGAATATTTATAAGTACCCTGACAAGGACATAATAGCGCTAAATGAAACATGTCATTCATAACGTTTTACAAAATTTCGTAATTTTACAACTGACGCTACAAATGTGACGCGCCATCCTAAAATATTCGTTTCCTCAATCTCTGGAAAAATGCCAAGTCTGATCATAGTGGCGGAGTACATGTATCCATAAATTAAATCTGACTAATGTTGAAAACAAGTAGGTACCTGTACATAATTGAAGGTATAATAAATTTAGAATTTTAGAGGTAATTTCTAGGTGAAATTAGTAAACACCACATTCCTGCTATAAAAAAGATGAAGTTAAATATTACACAATAAACTACATTATGAGTATTAAAGACTTACTTCGTAATCTCGGGCCGTGATATCTGATAGATCCTTCTGCTGTCTTCATACCAAAACGCATCAGCTACCATAGGCAGGTTTGCACGAGGTATATTCCAGCTGAGTATCATTGATCGATTTGCCTGCAAAAAACATAGTTTATGCAAACTGCATTACTAATGACGGAAAACATAAAAAACACACAAACAGTGCTCGTCAAAAATATTGTAAACAAAACAATAGCAATTAATTTAATAATGATTACCTGAAAGTAGGTATTGCTCATTGACATCCATATCTGCTTGTTCCCTGATAACTGTTGCGTCAATGGATCAACTATAGCAAACAAAAACCTGTTGATAGCCAACACCAGTTGTTTACACCACACTATACTAACATGGTCAGGGGAGACCCAAACTCCTGGTATTGCTGTGGTCTGAAATGTACATTTTAATAAAATGTGACTTAGATCTGAAACACATCCATCCTGTTACCCTAGTCTATTATGACGTTTTATCTAGGCATTTTATCAATAGGTCATCTAAAACAGTTGATTATATCATGGCGCGCATCCTAGGCCAGCTTGGTTAGTCTACTATTTTATATGACAATATTGAATATGTACACTTACCAATGCATTGATGTGACTTTCATTCAACCTGGTCAGACCTGAAGGCATCAGAGTATCTCTTGGTCCATTCCCAAAACTAATTAACATCTTCTTATCGTTTACTTGCTTATCATTTTTTACGTATAGTTCCCATTCATACTCCATGATTTTGTAGTAATAATTCATGTACAAATCTGTGTTTATCACTGGAGCTTGCAATGGTGCAGCCAAAGCTATTGCTATTGTAGTCGTGTCGATCGTACTTGGGTATGCCAGTAAGCGCTTGGCTATAATTCCTCCCTGGATGATAATGCAAAACTTAGTGCACATTTTAAAAGTATGGACAGTGGACACCTGTTTTTATTTACTAAAAATATATTAAATTAAAAATTACAAACCATTGAATGACCGATCAGTATTACTGACGTTGGAATATGCTTCGTATAGTTATTGTCTTTGTACAGACTCAATATTTTAGAGATGCATGATGCAGCAAACTCAGTTTGGCTTTGAAGCACCCCTCCATACAGTGCTGATAACTCTTCATTGTAGCTTACTGGTGAAAGAAAATATTATAAAGAAATCATTATGTAGTCATTAAATATCTTTAACTTATGTTAGCTAGAACATTTGATATTTTGCATGCACTCATTCCTATTAAATAAAAAGTGATGTAGTGTTTTCAGTACCTGTGAAATAGTCAAAGTGATATTCATATTTGTCTTTTTGAAGTGCCTTTCTCAGCGCGACTGAAGCAATAGAGCGCGCTTGCATGTGGCTGCCGGAGTTCCCCGGAATAAACAAAACAGGGATTCCAGTGAACCTAAAATTATGAATAAGTTTTTCTCAGAAATTTCTGATATAGATTATCCCCTATATTTCATGGTAATGTTATGGTAAATTTTAAAGAAAAACAGTAACTTATTATGAATTTAAATGACCAAAATGTATAAAAATATACCACATTTTCCTAGCTCTTTCTGTAAATCTTCCTTCGCTGTATGCATATAGTCCATATTGAGGATATAAAGCATTTTCTGGCACAGATATAGGCTACAACAATTTCAAAAAGGTTATTAAAATGGTAAATAACACAGTTGGTAGGTATAATGTTGTAAATTTATAACAGAAACTTACCACAAATTTAGGATATTCAAACATATAGGTCATAACACAATAATTATTTTTATCATTAAAATGTAAATTTAAAATTCCAAGTAAATATCCTAGGACAAATAAAAAAGATAAAATTTGGAAAATAGTTGAGCGAATAAATTTTAGGAAAAACATTGTGAATTAAGCCTTGTTTAACCTAGTTCCATAAAATAACGTAATGCAAAACTCATTTGGTTTTCAAATTACAAAATTTCACACATTAAAATTGAATATTTCTCTGTCTTAAACCGTGTCGTGTGTGCAGTGGGAAAAACGAAAAAACTGATAACATCATAGAGAAAAGTAATACATAGGAAATAGAGAACCCTCTCTGTCAAATTTTTGAGCCTACTAATTGACAGCCTGGTGTTAAATTCGCTGTACTTAACCTACGTACGTAACGCTCACATACACACATAGTACACGCACACATACATACATAAAGTCCACGCATACATACACACAGTTCACGCACACATAGGCCCTCATAACCTTCAAAGAATTATTGTTTTTTTGATGTACAATGTAGAATTTTTTCAAATCCATTATTTTGAAAGTATTTATCTTTATGGTGTACGTATTGTATTATTTTCAAAACAATGGATTTGGAAAAATTCTACATTGCACATGGAAATGCAAATAAACAAAAACTTTTCAATTTAATAATTTTACTTTATTTATGAACACACATAATATTATACACCAAAAGCGTCTTTTCGCAAAGTTTTCAACAACACTAAAAAAGCATTTGCACTTTGAGAAAACTCAGATCACTTGTTCATACTTTTTACGACTTTGAGAGCTGATATCTCAAAAACCGTTCACTTTAAGAAAAATGTTTTTTAGAAAACTTTATATCATTTTAAAAGACCTTTCCATTGATACCCCACACGGGTATGTACATCGAAAAAAAATTTTCATCCCTCAGTTACATGTATGGGGGGCCCCACCCCCAATTCTTTTTTTTACTATTTAGTGTCATAATTTTGTAGCGGTTCATACAACACATATTCCCATCAAATTTCATCACTGTAGTACTTATAGTTTCCGAGTAAATCGGCTGTGACAGACGGACAGACGGACAGACGGACAGACGGACAGACGGACAGACGGACAGACGGACAGACGGACATGACGAAACTATAAGGGTTCCGTTTTTGCCATTTTGGCTACGGAACCCTAAAAATGTCACCGTTCAGTTTTAAATTAAAACAAATTAATTTCATTTTAAAAAAAGTTTTCACATTGTAATTAACAATATTCTGAAATATATTTTAATTAAGAAAATAATGAAAATATGAAGGAAACAGGAGCAGCGACATGCGTTTTAGGGTAGTTAAAAAGTATTGCTTCCTCATTGTTTGTTATAGCATTGCTGCAAAATCTGAAAAGCTTTTAAATATTTTAAGATGTGTTTCTGGAGTCTGGTGGGGTGCTCACCCAGCGTCATTAAGACTTTTATACAATGCTATTATAAGAAGTGTACTTGACTATGGCAGTTTCTATCTAGAGCCTTGTAATTTAGTTGGTTTAAGTAAATTGGATGCGATTCAATCTAAAGCGCTAAGGATTATAGCTGGTGCTATGAAATCGAGTCCAATTAATGCCTTGCAAGCTGAATGTGTTGAGCCCCCAGTGAAATTACGCCGCCAATATTTATGTGACAAGTATCTTTTCCGTGTACTTCAATTTGCTGACCATCATAAATATAGCAAACTCAACAGACTTAATGATTTAATTGATACTTCCTCTTATTGGTCACGTAAATCTCCTCCTTGTGTGATTATTAGTTTTCGTAAATTTATATCAATCCAAGCCCCAGTCTACAGAACCTCCTTTCTTCCGATCATCATCAACAGCCCTTTACAGTCCACTGCTGGACTATGAGCCTCCTCCACTATGGTGGAGGGATTTGCCATAATCTCCACGCTTGGCAGGCGGGTTGGAGATCGCAGTTTAAAAGATTGATGTTTTTCAGAGAGCGCTGCTGCCCATTCTCTGTTTGTTGTGTAGTCCCTAAGTCGCCTCTTACGACACCCGCGGGAAGAGTAGGGGTTGGTGACAAATGTATTCTACTCTGCCGTCACCACACGGCGATTCTTCCGATATTTTCTGTTGAATCCCTTATTCTTACTCCGACAATTCATTTCAACCTAGACATACATAAGGATGACTACAATGCTAACATTAAGTTCAATCAGATCGTAGACGAACACTGGGGCGATTGGCATCATATCTATTGCGATGCATCTAAGCACTCTCCAACGGGTCATGTTGGCGTTGGCGCATACCATAAACAATATCATATTGTCCAGAAAATAAAACTCCCTCCAGAATCATCAGTCTTTACAGGAGAATGTTTTGGACTGTTTAAGGCTTTAGAGTATGCTCTCCTTATGAAATTAAACAAAACTGTAAATTTTGTGACTCTAAAAGTGCTTTGCAGGCATTACATAAATTTCCATTTAAGAACAATACTAATTATCCTATTATTACAGAATGCAGGAAATTACTTCACAAATGTAGTCTTAACAGTCATTTAATTAATTTTGCGTGGATTCCTAGTCATACCAATATTCCAGGAAATGATAAAGCTGATAAGCTGGCCAATGAAGCGGTTGAGTGTGGAGATATACATCCGTACACAAATTATTGCCATGACTTAACGGCAGCCCTTCCCAAAGCTTATCTCAAATCTGCCTGGGATGAGAATTGGGAGTTCACTAGCCAATCTAAGGGGAAACATTACAAGCTCATTCAACCATCCATCCTTTGTAAACCATGGTTTGTTAAAATGAATCTTTCCAAAACAGTTACTACCATTTTAACTAGAATGCGACTTGGTCACGTGTGCACTCCAGCACACTTGGCTAAAATTCATGTACTTGATAATGATTCGTGCATTTGTGGTTCTGGCGTCGGAGACTTAAATCACATATTTTTTTACTGTTGCCTATATGATCGTTCCTCTTTTATTAGTTCTCTTTTAGCCATTAAAATTCCTTTTCCTACATCCATCACTTGCCTATTATATACCAATAACATTGATGTTTATAATATCCTAGCCGAATTTATTACCCATAATAATATAAAATTGTAAATAGTAATGTATATTGTACTTATGTAAATATTATTTTATTTTTATTATTTTGTAATTATATCACACCTAAATTGATCCTATGAAAACCATCCTTTGTTCCGTTTCCATCCGTAATTGATTCGTTTCCCTACCTTTTAACTTTAACCCAATCCCACCCTGTCTAAACGCAATGTCCGCAAAACTTATGGCAAAACTGAACGCAAAAATCAAGAACCCTGTCGTGGCTAAACGCAATCCGCGAGAGCCATAAAGAAAAAAAAAAGTATTGGAATTTATCGACTGAAGTCGCTGTTTGGAAGCAAGTTTGATCGTAGTATGGAAGTTTCCGTACCCTGGATAACATTTTGATTTATGGATTGTCAACTGTCAATGTCATGGCTGTCAGCTGTTTTTTTTTTCTTTTGTAGAAATAGACACATGTGTTGAAGGAGTTTAGGTGATCAACTTAATCCTTAATCAAATACATACGGGGAAAAATATTCCCTCTTGGCTAAATATTTTCTTCATACGTAATTCAAGTATAGCCTGACCAGGAACATAAAAACCCTGGCATAGAGGCGCGTCAGTTGCATTTGATAGTGCAACACTGAGTACAGTCAGTCGTACCTGTGTTAAATTAATAGGCTAACTTTATGTCAGGATTCAGGATTACGGGTTAATTTGATATTTTCATAAATTAACGAAAACATATTATAGGTAACCTGGTTTAAATAAATTAAATGAAACCACCAATCGAGCTAGTAGGATTTATTTTATTATTCATCAATAATCAAATTCAGAACTTGAATATTCAACTGCAATGTCTGCTCATGAATGCTTCAAACAGTACTTCTTTCCCAATTCCATAAAATTCAACACTTAGAAAGTGACAAAAATTTTAAAATAGGTAGTTGAAACAAACCACAGCTAATTTTCATAGTGGACTGTACTATACGATAAACATGTCAGTCAATTTGACAACCTTTGTCGGAAACATTATTCAATGAAAATATTGTCCGAACCCTTAGTATTTCTCTTCGACAAATACTTTAACACATTCTGAACCACTTTTCTTTCATGATTATAAAAAGATTTTAGCAATTTAATTCACAAAATCAGTTGCGTACATTTAAAATAAAGTTTTTTTTTTTTTTTATCCACAACGAGGAAGCTCTTGGCCTGTATCTCACCTGATGGTAAGTGATGATCAGTTTGTTTACACTTTGACAGCAATAGACTGACATTTATACAAGGTGACATGTCAATGAAGTTTTCAATTATAGATGACCCACGCTGAACTGTCCCACCAAACTCAATGACAGGGGGGCGCTACCATCCTTCAACTATATGGTTTCCAACATGGCAAAAATCGGAACCAGCGATCCGGTATTGACGGTGGCGCCCCACTGTCATTGTCATCGACAGGACAGTCCAGTATTTTGGAACTATACTGTTGCCATTAAAAGAAATTAGTACCATTAGTTTTCCGCAACATGGCGAGGGTTTTTATGTTCCTGGTCGGGCTATAAAGCCGGGTCTATAATTCGCATGTTTTGCCCTACACCGGCTACACGGCAACACCTACACAATCAACAAAATCTAAATTGCCTACAAAAATGTTGAATTTTGACATTTGTTTATTAAATTGCTGATTTTGTGAAACACGCGAAGAGACCCTACTGATTTACTTATACCAAAACAGATACCAAAATAGTTATGTTTTCGATATTCGGAGAGCTTAAAAATTGAATCTTGTTTTAAAATAGCTCCCATAAATACCGTAATCTCCCATAAATAAAAGTTACAAAACGTGAGAAATCACTTTGCTCCGGCATTTTTTCTAAAGAGTTATAATACAAAATCAGCCTCACTAGGTCTAGGGGGCGCGGGCCATCTGTGTACTTAAGTATAAAAAATCTACGACCGCTTCTTTCTCTTCTTAAGAGAATGCATTCTGCAGAATACAGACTTTTGTGGAATTTTGTGTATGGTCAAAAGGGCACGCGTCCTAAATAAGTTTGGGAACCAATGGTCTAAAGGGGGCAGGTACGGAAGTAATTTAGAAGTCCCACCCAAAAGGTTTAGGTATGGTATAAAAAAATTACAGCCCCCCTAGACAAAATGCACTTTTTGTCAGGCCAGTCATTTGAGTCACTAGTCGAAGAAATTATAATACGATTGATATTTGCCCCTTGATTAGTGCGAACAAGACTTAACAACAAATTACTTTTCTGTGTCACAATCTATCTTTTTAAAAACCCTGTAACTTTGTCAAAGCTGTTTATAGTTCCAAAATACTGGACTGTCCTGTCGATGACATTGACAGTGGGGCGCCACCGTCAATACCGGATCGCTGGTTCAGATTTTTGCCATGTTGGAAACCATATAGTTGAACGATGGTAGCGCCCCCCTGTCATTGAGTTTGGCGGGACAGTTCAGCGTGGGTCATCTATTGACATTGGCGAAATCATGGTTCTCAAAACCAAGCCGTCGCCAAAATAAAAGAAGAAGAAGAAGCACAATCTATCACTGGGAAGAAGCGCGGGAAACGTCAAGCTAGGCGGTTGTCTCAATTCTTGCGTTTGCGATTTTTATAAATTATCTAGTAAATAGAGATCAGTTAAGTAGTGGAGTGTAGTATATTTATGTTTATCTTTCTATTTATTTAATAGTTAGTGATTTTGGCAGTGCTCTGGTAAGTTTTTACCTTTTTCTCTGGTTACATGAACGACCCAGACGAACCTGGGGGCTCTGTCCCCCAGGTTTCGTACAATGTCACTATAGCTAATAATTATTCAGCATTAGATACTGAAAGTTCTTGCACGGATGGCTCCGAACATTCTCAAAATAAATCCAAACGTTTAAAACGGGCCTCTGCACCTAAGTATTGTAAACACTGTAATAAAAAGAGGAGACGTCATCATAAAAGCTCTACAGTTCCTTCGCTTGATTCATGTGAATGTCACTCGGAATCTCATTCCGACACGCTAATTCAGCCAAAACAACAACCAAACAATTTCAATGATACTACTGCTAAAAACTCTGTGCCAGTGTCAAACTCACCAAACTCACTTGATGTTGAGTTTGAGAACAATAATTCGAATTCTCAGCGTGTACCAATTGGTAGGAATCTTTACCAGGCATCTGATGTTTCTCCATATGTCATACACATACAAAAAGAACAGACAACTTCCAATCAAAATACTTCAATTCACCCGGTTTCTCTTGGTTTGTTTTTGAAAAAGCATGGTTTTAAAAACATAATAAATGGCAGTTTAAAACGCATAGGCAGAAATCGTGCAGCTATTTCCTTTTCTAATTATGAGGATGCCAATACATTCATAAGCAGCACTGTCTTGACTAATAATCACTACAAAGCGTTTATTCCAACATCCAATGTTACTCGCATGGGAGTAGTGAGGGGCATTCCAACCAGCTGGACTGATGAGGAAGTCATACAGAATATTACAGTCCCTATAGGTTGTGGCAACATTCTTAAAGTAAGGAGATTGAAAAGGAAAACTATTGGAAAAGACACAGTTGAATACATACCTATAGAGACTGTAGTTCTTACATTTGATGGACAAGTACTTCCAAAGAGAGTATTTATGTGTTACAATTCTCTGCCCGTGGACTTATACATTTTCCCCACTATACAATGTTACAAATGCTGCAAATATGGTCACATTAAATCACAGTGTAGATCTCTTCCCAAATGTTTTAAATGTGGTCATGACCACTCGGGTGACAGCTGTTCGGTTGATGAAGAGTTTGTCAAATGTTGTCTGTGTACTGGGTCTCACTTTGCGACCAGTAAAAAATGTGGCTTGGACTCGTCGGCCTGACGTAATATGGGAGCGGAGACCAGCAGCTGTTTGATGCGATTGAATGCGTCCTGTTGTCTTGATTCCCATACCCATTTGCTGTCCTTTTTTAGGAGCTCCGTCAGCGGCCGAGCAATCTCGGCGTAATTGGGTATGAACCGACGGAACCAGCTAGACGTCTGCAGAAAGGTCTTCAACTGCTTCGTATTCGTCGGTGGGGACATGTTGGCGACAGCTGATGTCTTGTCAGGGTCCACTTTCACTCCACCGGGTACAATCACGTGTCCTAAGAATTTGACTGACTCACGGACAAAACAACTCTTCTCGCGATTTATGCGTAGGTTATACATCGCGAGCCTGTCAAAAACGGCATGCAGGTCTTCCAGGTGTTGGGAAAACGTTTCTGACAGAACAATGACGTCGTCGAGGTACGTCAGCAAGCAGACACCTGCAAGTTCCTTCCCAGACTTGAATCGGTCCATGAGGCGTTGAAAAGTGGCCCCAGAGTTCCTCAAACCCATGGGCATCCTTTTAAACCTAAAACATCCTAAGGGGCTCACGAAAGCTGTCTTGTCCCTGTCTTCAGGTTCCACGCTGACCTGGAAATACCCAGATCGGAGGTCGCAGGTCGTCATAAAGCTGGTGTTCTTAGCTGCGTGGAGAACGTCTTCTATCCTCGGGAGTGGATAGCGATCAGGCTCGGTCACCGCGTTTAACTTCCTGTAGTCGACACACAGTCGAACTCCTCCGTCTTTCTTTGTCACGAGGACTACGTTTGCAGCCCACGGAGAATCACACTCCTCGATCACGTCAGCATCCAGCAACTTCTGCAATTCCTTCTCTAGTATGGCCTTCTTACCGGGTGACAATCTGTAAGGCGGTGACGCGATGGGCTCCTGGTGCGCGTCGATCTTCAGACGATGCGTGGCGTACTCCGTAGGAGGACCCTCCTTCGCGAAGCGATCAGCGTTTTGAACTAGGAAGGCGTTCATCTGCGTCCTCTGATCTGCTGACAGCTGCGTCCCTTCGTCGCTCCTGAGCACTAAACTTGCTACGTCTACTTTCATCAGGTCCGTATTTGTAGAGGTAGGTGACTCAAACCTGGTGATGAACGGGTACCACCGATGAGGGTCATCATTGAAGGACCAGCTGCTCTGCGGTAGATCCAGCAGGATACTGGCCCTAGTGATGAAATCTCTACCTAACAATGTCCTGGTCTGTGCATCCTGTAGCACCATAAACGTGGTAGGTATCACACGGTTATTCAGGGTAACGTCGACATCACCCTCGAGGATGGTATGTAACTGCTGCGATCCATCAGCAAGTCCAATAGTACGAACAGCTTGCCTAAATTCTGTACCAGCTTCAAGTAATAAATTATATAGTGCGGGGCTAGCGATTGAGTGGGTGGCCCCCGTGTCAAGAATAGCCAACCCGGTTCGTTTCACAACCTGAATTTCAACAATGGGCCTCGGATCTTCGCTATCGGTGACATTAGCGGTACAAAAATCCGGTTTCCCGCTCGAACTGGGTACGGTTTTACAGTTGTCGCACTTCGACCTCACCACTCCCAGCTGACCGCATCCGTAGCAACGTAGGGGGGTATTACTATCACGTGAATTTTGTGAACTATCACCGCTTTTGTTTGCTTTATTACGGCAGTCGTCAATAGAATGTCCGAATAATTTACAATAAGCACACCTAGGTCGGATACGTTTTTTCCCTTCACTATCACTGTGTTTTGAATTTAAATTACGCGGGTTATCGGATGTAAATGTATTACTCGAATTAAAACCAGAATTATCGCGAAGTTTAACAGAGCTAGGGGGGTCATTCGTGGCGCGCGATGGGTTAACGCTCGGGCCCGCGTTCGACGAGCGGCATCGCGCACTCGAAGGGTTAATAGGGCTCGCGCTATTATTAGTATTGAGAGAACTTACCTCTGCCAGCGACTCCTCTACCAACCTGACCTTGCTGATAAGTTGCTCCAGCCCGTCCACAGTATCGCGAGACACACGTTTCCTAATCTTACGGTCCAATAATCCGTATACGATGTCTATTTTCATATCTTCCGGCACTGTGTACGGTAATTTCATTATTAGCGCGCGCACTTTACAAATAAAAACATCGGCTCGGTCACTACTTTGATCACACGCGAAAATGTCCCGTAGTATCTTGTAGCCGGGTCGTGGCACGCCGTACATCCCTCGAAGCCGCTGTAGGGCTTCGGTCCAAGATGACACCGACGCCTTCACGCCCTGCCACCACACGGCGGCGTCGCCGGCCAACAGCATAGGTAGTCCCCGCAGGGCGTGCTCGTCGCTGACGTTCGTGCACTCCCGGAACACCTCGATGGCATCGATGAAGGCTTCTAACTCGTCGGCATTTTTAGACGTTCCATCGAAACGCGCCGTGCACTTTGAGAAATTGCCGGGGCGCTGTGTGTGGCCTGGAGTGTCGGGGCGTGGTGATGAAGCACACGGATGACCTCTGTTACTTGACAGGATGCTGTCGATGAGTACGCGGCTCGCTTCCATTTGGCTCCGAGTGATGCTGGAGACCAAGTTTTGCAGCATTTCCTCTGACATTGTAACATTCGGCGAGGACACCACCGTCCTGTCCGTTTCGTGGTCGGTGTTGTGGTCCGTGTCGGAGTCCGACCCCTCGTTCTTCGCGGTTCTCGCGACGTTCCTTTTTGGCGGCATGATGTAAATCTCTCCCAAGCAAGTGTGTTCGAAGGCTTTCGCAGTTTGTAGGTACTTGTGCCGGTGATCGTGCCCCGCGAGTTGGGCGTCACTGTAAAGTTAGTTCTTTGGTACTCGGGGTCGTGAAATGATAGTCCAAAGCACGATTCAAAGGCACAGAAACGTATATTGTCTTCCACACAAACGAAATATAACATCAATAAAATCAAAATCAAAATCAAAATTATCTTTATTTGTTTAGACTAATTAAATTAGTTCTTGCAAATCGTCAAATGCTCTTAAGGAGCCTATACATGTCTCATTCTTTTTTTGCCCTACCATACTTGAAACCAGTAGTAAACAATGATTTTACGGTCTAAACATAGAGAGATTTGCGCGCGCGTCGCGGCCATGGGCGGACTGGCGTTAAGCACGAGTCTAGAAGTTTCGACGACGATCGTTGGCGAAGAGCGCCGACAGAGCGCGCGAGCCCCGCGTGTTTTTTAAAATGAACGCCCGCCAAACTTGAGTGCGAGCATTAACCCTATCGCCGCGTTATA